>NC_091952.1:122951334-123006334 GCF_031021105.1 Erythrolamprus reginae | reverse complement strand
GAGAGGCAGGCACGCTGGAAGTGAGCCATTTGACAGAATTTCCAGTAGTCTACTTTTCTGTCTCTTATTACTCCCCCTGTGCCAGGTTTACCTTGGCTTTTCGGTGTTGTTTTACTCTTTTGCTTCCTCAAGTCACAACCCCTAGCTTTCACGCACTCTTATTTGTTTCGTTTTCAGCTTGGTCCCAGGGCTCTTTTCAGCCTTGTCTGTCTCATCTTTACTATATCAACATTTTGTGTTGCAGTGGTCCCAGTTGGATCGCATCCTGTTCCCTCTTTTCTCTCTGCTGTCAACAACATTTGAACAGGAGCAAGTTTCTTTGTATTTAGCATTAGTGCAAGTGAAGAATAGCTGATCTGAAACGCGCCCATCGACAAAAAGGATAGAATTAACTGGTGGACTGACCTAAACTTAAATGTTTTACTTGATGATATAGCTTTAGGAAATGCCTTCTGCAGCGTGGCAGAAATAATGGGAAATCTGTTAGGAATCAGAATTCTGCTTATGGAACTTTATTGGAAACATCCTCGTTTCCTACACTAAACTCAAGAAAGCCTACTTAAAAATTAATAGAGTTTCGTGCATTTATGCTATTTCAACATATATTATCTTGGTACTGCTTGCAGGCTAATGTCATACAAAAGGTGGTAGAGGTATACAGAACATGACTTGCCTAGGTCCTGCTAATAATTTTTGGCTGAGGCAAGAATTGAATTACAGGTTTTCCACAATCAGACCCTTAGCCATTGGGCAAACGCAGTAATTAAAATACATATGTATCACTAATATTGAAGTGCCATAAATATAATCTCCAAATAAATTGTATAACTCTGATATAGTGATGGCCTGTGGCAATTTACTTAGCATCGTATTTCTGGCATGCTGAACTGAGTTGATAAGATTGGGGGGAAATGTTGCATTGCTCAGGGAACTAAACTGTCTGTAGTCTAGTTTCTGAAGGAAAAGAAAGTTGGCCAAAATGATAAACTTTCATAATAACATAATGGCTGAAGGACATAGAACAATTTCTCTGGTTCTTAATACACGAAGTATAGAAATTTCTCCACAAAGAAGAATGTGGAATTTAGAATGAAGTGAGAATAAAATCTAAAAGGAAAACAATATGGTTTAAGTACATGAGAAAGGAGAAACAGGCAAAACTGGTCTCAGCAATAAAAGGATTTAGAAACTTTTTTTTTTAGTGGCAGTTGGGGTAAATAATGAAGAATATATCCTTAGAGAGATATGTCTCTCGCCCAAGTCGCCCAAGAAATTGGCTTCTGTGAGGGGGAATAATAAGAAAGACTGGATGTGATTAGATTTTCTAGGTGTTGTTTTTAAGATGCATTTCAATTTATTAAATTTTACTGAAGTATAGAATTATAGAGAAATAGATAGAAATACAGTGGTACCTCTACTTAAGAACTTAATTCGTTCTGTGACCAGTTTCTTAAGTAGAAAAGTTTGTAAGTAGAAGCAATTTTTCCCATAGGAATCAATGTAAAAGCAAATAGTGCGTGCAAACCCATTAGGAAAGAAATAAAAACTAGGAATTTGGGTGGGAGGAGGAGGAGGAAGAAGAGGAGGAGGTGAGTGAGGGGAATAAAAAAATCCAAAACTTTAAGGCTTAAAAAAAAAAGAGGGGCTCTGAGGCGGCGCCCAGAGAAAGGAAAATGCTCTGTTCGCTCTGGGCTGCCCAGAGCAAAGGAAGCGTTTCTTTTCTCTGGGCGCTGGCAGAGGTTTAAAGAGGGAATAGCAGAAAACTGGCCGGGCCTTCGTGCTGCTCTCAAATTTCCTGGAAATTTTTTCCTGGCTTGGGTTCTTAAGTAGAAAATGATTCTTAAGAAGAGGCAAAAAAATCTTGAACACCCTGTTCTTATCTAGAAAATTTCTTAAGTAGAGGCGTTCTTAGAGGTACCACTGTACTTTGATCAATGGATTATTGAAATTATTGGGAAAGATAATGACAATGAAGTGATAAACATTTGAATAATAATTGATTATGATTTGGAACAAAATATTATTATAATATTAAGATGATTAATTGAAGATTTAAAATAATGGTTTGATTAATTTCTATATTGTTATAATAATAGAGTTTGGTTTTTTTCTTTGTTTATCTTGCCTTTTTTTCTTTCTCTTTTTCTCTTTTTCTCCTTTTCTCTTTTCTTTCCTTTCTTTTTTGTATTAAAATTTTATTTTTTATTGTTTGTAGTTGATAAAGTATTTTGGAAAATATATAAGAAGGGGGAGCAGGCACTATGGCATATCTGAAGTACTAAGGAAGAAGGATATTAATTTAATAAGATTTAAAGCAAATTGAGTTTGAATTCAATTAGAAGAAAATTAGATATCCAGGTGACTAAATTAGAGGTCAACGTTGGGAGTGGGGGTGGTTGGATTGACACTGGAAGTAATCAATTGGGGACTAATAATTTTTGGGGAGGGATTAATTATAAATAATGTACTAAGTCGATACTGTTTTTATTATAATATGAAAATATTTCAAAATGTATTGAAAAATTTAGTATGGAGAATTTTTTAAAAAAAATACCCGGGAAAAAGTATATATGAGAGACGAGTAATTCACCCCATCAGGTGGTTTTAAGAACGCCAAAAAGCAATGCTGAAAATGTGTCAATGAAAATTGGACATACAGATAATTACTTAATAATCTCATTTGGGATCAGCAATTTGGTCATTAAAAGAAGTCACTAAGCTAAAAATCATGTAACCATAACTGTGCTCACTGTACTACAATTTTCCTTTACAGTGGTGAAACAATCAAATAACTAGGTATATCCAAATGATGGGGAAGATTTCTGGAACTCAACCCATGAGGAATGAGGTGAAAAAAGCAAATCTTATTGCACCTTTCACCCATTTCCATGTTTGGGAATGCTTATCCCCAGTGCTGAGATACTTTGCAAGAAGAGAATTGATGCATGAATTAACATTCATTGGAGAGATGGGCATGACAAGAAATTGAAAAGGCACAACATGAGAAATACACATTGAAAGGAATGTGCTAGTGTTGGCTGTTTGCCTAGAGCACTCTTGCCTGCAAGCCACCAATCGCTTTGGAGACCAGGAAAAAAACCAAAAACCTTTAGTGTGAAATTGAATAAGGTCTTGTTAGTGTCAGGCAGCATTTGGGAACAGGAAGGTTCTTATCAACTAATTAAGGTCACAGACCTAAGCTTGTTAATTGCGGTTAGCACTTTTTAGAGATGCACTGTGCTGTGGATAAAAGCAGCTCAGGAAGAGCTAGATTGTTTAGGCAGACTCTGCTATGCAAGAGGTTTACAGCAGCTCCAATGATGCTTCCCTTTGCACCAGCACAAAGCTGAAATCACCAGCGTGATGATGACCATGTGACCTCGTAAAGTATGGAACTGATATATATCCAGGCTGTGCCTGAAAATTTCTTTATTGGCCTTAGCACAAGAAGCATTTTTATAGAAAGGAAACAGTAGTCAAATTAAAATGGTTACTATATCCATGTTTTGCTAGTACAGTGGTACCTCTACTTACGAACTTAATTCATTCAGTGACCAGGTTCTTAAGTAGAAAAGTTTGTAAGAAGAAGCATTTTCCCCATAGGAATCAATGTAAAAAGCAAATAATGCATGCGATTGGGGAAACCACAGAGCGGGTGGAGGCCCTGTTTCCTCCCAATAGATTCCTAGAGAGGCCCCACGAAGGCTTCTCCCTGCCTTTTCCGGTTACAGTTTCGGAGGCTTGGGTTTGTAAGTGGAAAATAGTTTTTGAGAAGAGGCAAAAAAATCTTGAACACCCGGTTCTTATCTAGAAAAGTTCGTAAGTAGAGGTGTTTGTAGGTAGAGATACCACTGTACAAGAAAATGAAGAACTTAAAAGATGAAATCAAGGTCTTAGGTCTTGACAAAGGTGACGTAGTTCTAAGTTTTCTAAGTGCAGAATTTCAAGTCTGGTGGTGAAAAGTATTTTGCTGTGAGCAGAAGAATGGAGGACTCTTCTTAGGAAATATCTCTGGACATATTCTATTGTATTAATTTCCAATATACAGTGTGGATTCCAGACAGATGAGCTTATTCAAGGATTGGTCCGCCAAATGTTTGTAAGCTCTGGTTAATAGTGTAATATTTCTGGAGAAGAAGCTATGTAAGATGAAGTTTACAACTCTTAATGCCTTTTTGGCAATGTTATTGCAGTGGGCTTTGGTACGTAGATCATTAGATATGAGTACTCCAAGGTCTTTGACAGAGTGAGGTTGTCTGCAAGGTCGTGTCCATTCAGCGTGTATTTAGTGTTCTGATTCTTTTTGCTAATACTGTATGTAGGACAGAGTATTTGTTGTTTGAGATTTGGAGTTGCCAGTTGTTCGACCATTCTGAAACAAAGTCAAGGTCTTTTTGAAGGGTAGTAATGTTGTCAATGATGTTAAAAAGTTTTACATCATCAGTGAAGAGAACGCAGTTGCCTATAATGTGACTAATAATCCGATTAATAGGTTTATTTAATTTTTCCAAACCTCTAGCAGCGGTCTGTTTTTGAAACTGAATATATATTATACAAAACATAGGCATATATTAAGGATAGTGTAGAATGCCTAGAGCTTAATTTGCTATCTCAAGCTAGGAAAAATTCATGTACTTTTAGTAGAGAGTGGTGGGAGGACCCATATCGTTCTGTCTTTTCATTACAATTGCTGTCCTGTCATTGCAAATAATTTATTTTCCTTTGTATGGACTAAAATAGCTTAAATTGTGAAGAACAGACACATTTGAAAGGAACAGTGAGACGAAGTAGGAAGTGAACATAAAAATAAAGAACACGTCTACTGCAGCATAACTAGTTATTAAATCTAGTGATTTGGAATTTGGTAAGTGTTATCCTGCAAAAATCTCTAGCACCGTTCCGTCATATTAAAAGTTTGTTTATTTGAACTGTGATGGGCAAAATTATGTTTTCTTAATCTTGATTATTTACGCTAGCTTCATGCTATGATTGGTGAGTTGCCATTCATTGCACCTGAATCAAAAACACAGGTTTACAACAGACTTCTAGTTTAGTTGAAGGATGTCTGCAAGCTGGACTATTTGAGCATAAAATGAGGAGTTATTTCATGCAATTTTATGGAGATCGGATTTTCCTGCCTATCCCTCCTCTTAGGTAAAATTGTATTTCCTTCTTTTTCTTTTTTTCATTGTGACAAATTTACTTTAAAACCTGCATTACAGTTTTCATGTACCCTGTATCAAAGCGGCAACAACTTGCATTGCCAATTTTTAGCTTTTGTGCTAGCAAAATTTAGCATGTGATTAATTAAGCCAGCAGTTCTCAACATGTGGTTTGCAACCTCTTTGGGGGTTGAACAACCCTTTCACAGGGGTCGCCTAAGACCATTGGAAAACACATATTTCCAATGCTCTTAGGAACCGAGATACCCTCTTCTATCCATCTCCAGACAAGTCCACCCACATGCAAATAGACTACTGCAAGAAAAGGTATCTGTACCATGGGAACTTCTGAACATGCGCAGAAGCTGAATTTCCAGCACTGCACATGCATCGCCCTCTTGTTTTTGGCTCCCCACCCATTTTTTAAAAAGGGCACTGTGTATGCATGCACAGGCAAAGTGCACGTATGCCCATGAGACGCAGCCACACAGCGCAGGAAGAATTGAACCAGCAGCGAGGTAAATTTGAACCCAACCCTGAGTTTCCTAAAAAAATATATTATTTTATAGTTGGGGGTCGCTACAACATGAGGAACTCTATGAAAGGGCTGTGGCATTAGGAAGGTTGAGAACCACTGAATTAAGCTTTGCAAAAGGGAGCGTATAAGTATGGTCATGAACAGTAGGGTAAAAGGATAGGAAAAGATGACAAATTATGCATCGTGAAATACATTAAGATGCAAGTAATGCAAGTGGCGTTGACATGATGTCATTGCTACACACGCAGCGTTTTTGGTGACACATTGTTGATTGGAGACATCTCTTTTGGGAAACTACATGAGTGTAGATGCTTCAAAGGCTCATATTCTTCATACGGCTGATAGAACGGAGCTGCTTGGATTCTACACGTGAATATATATATGATTGAAAGCTTTCCCCCCTCCTTTTTGGTCTTAAAACTGCTGCTCTGTCTAGCAATATAGGAAGAATGTTTCTGAAAGTAGACATCAGATACGTTATATAGTAATAGGCTCAAAATCGAAAAAACAGCAATGGTTTTTGGTTCCAAGTATTTTTATTACTCTCTATTTGTATCTTAATTTCATTATAAGAAATCCTTTTGGATGCCAAATAGAAGAAGTCAGTAACAGTTCATATTTTACTTAGAATTGACTCTTCCCTTATTATGGTTACATAGATATGGATGAAGGGGAAAAGCTGGAAGGAGCTTTCAAATTCATAACAATAGCCTATTAGTCTGGTTGTTGGCTGTTTTTTTTTTAATAATGTTTTCTTTGGCATGTAATCCTATTTAATTAGATTCTACTCTGTTGTTTCAAGATTCCATAAACTGGTGTTTTTTCTACCAGCTGCTGAAGCAGGAGTTACTGTCTAAATGATATTCGCAATGAGTATTTGGGAAGGTTTACAATTATACCCTTGCTAATAAGTTGTGTTATTTTCCCCAACAATTTTAAGAGCTAATCTTCAGAAGGCATTTTAAAATTAGCTAAAATTCTGTCGAGAGATTTACAAAAATGGTTAGCATGAAGATAATTATGTCACAGTCCTTGGACTCCATCTCTGATTGTGTGCATAAATCAGAAAATGTCAGCTGTGTTTTCCCTTAATAATTATACTTGCAGCAATATATTGCAGTTTAAATTTCTGTTATGATTTTGCTGTGGGTTTACAAAACACAAGACAGTTGTTTCTAAAGTTTTTCTACTGATTAAATAATCCAGGAATTTTACAGACTAGCAAATTATCATGTCTAATGCTATCAATAAACAGATCAATAAATGAAGAGGTCAAAATGTTTTTGTTGAACTGGAAATATTTAAAAGGCGGCAATGATACTTTGTAGAATGAGACTTTTTTTAGAAAGTAACTTGTAAAGTTTACTTTTTCATAAGTGTCATTTAAATTTCAATAGTTTTATCTTGGTGATTAGTTGCTGAGATATAGGTGCCTTATTGAAAATAAAATTAGGTAATCTCGGCTAAAATTTTGAGACCTATTTGCATTTAAAATTTAGAAGAAGGACTTCTAAATTAAATAACAGCTTCTTCAAGGTGGAGAATCTGTGTGATATTTCTTCCTCTATTTTTCCCACAACAACAACAATCCTGTGGGGTGGGAGGGTTGAAAGAGAGAGTTACTGATCTGTAGTCACCCTCTCAGTTTTCATGCCTTCCTGATCTGTGAAAATAAATGTAATTATTGAATTATGGTCCCTATTCCTGTAATCATTATTGAGACCAAACACTATATTGTACTTACTCCTCTATCACATGTACAGCAACAGTCACTAAACTTGATAGTGCGCATAGGAGATGCTATAAGTTATTTGATCCCAATAAAATTAATTTTAAAATTGCTGAACCCTTGAAAAGTAGCTAAATTTGAAAGCCCTTTGTTCATGCTTCAGATTTTTCAAAATTTGCAACAATTTTATTTTAACATCACACAAAATTGCTCTTTAAAAAAAGTGTTTGACCTTAGTAAAACATTGAAATTGGGATAGGAAGCTTTATATAACCAGAGCCCATTGACACCAGACTGAATCCATCAGATTTGGACAGCTAATAAATTCAAACATTGTCTGTCTGTCTGTCTGTCTGTCTCCATCCATCCATCCATCCATCCATCCATCCATCCATCCATCCATCCATCCATCCATCTTCTATCTTCTATCATGAATGAATGAATGAATTTAAAATTATTAGAAGAGAATTTTGTTATAAATTATTATTCAAGCATGGGGACCTGCAATGCATGACCTGCATTTGGCTTCCTAGCCTCATTTTGTAGATTTCTTAAATGTATTGACATGTATTTCAAAACAAACACAAAGGTTTGATAGCTTGATTTTAAAAATAAAATAAAATACTTGAGATAAGCTTCTTTAGGGACTAACTTGCATATTTTTTTTCTGAAAAATGTTTTCCGCTCCAAAATTGGAGGAGAGAGTAAAAAATTGCTCTGAGAATGACAACTCATCACTACCAAGTCTGCTGCTACATTTAGAGGTTGAAAATGCAGTGTGTGTATATAAATTTATAACTATTATCAACCTAAATCAATCCATTGCAGAATGACAGCCTTTTCACTGAAAGTTATTATAATGTGTGAATGGGCTTGGAGAATGAGGATCAGACGAGACAGGCATGAGCCTCCAATGGATTAATGGTCAGAGAAAGAATTTTAGGAAGGATCCACCCTAATGGATTATGCAGTTAAAAGAGCTGGGAAGTAGATTTAGCACATGTAGTCATGTCTGATTTATATGTCAGTTATAAGTCAAAATCCACCATGCTAGTTGTTAGATAGGGTGAATGGAAGTGGCAGACAGAAGTGGTTTCAAAACAACAGCTCTTTATTTTGGAACTATTTACAATCCAGTAACGGCTCTGTCTGACAGACAGCCCCTTTTATAAGGAGCTGCCAGACAGTCTAGCCCAGGGGTAGGCAAAGTTGGCTCTTCTATGGCATGTGGACGTCAACTCCCAGAATTCCTGAGGTAGCATGATTGGCTCAGGAATTCTGGTAGTTGAAATCCACAAGTCATAGAAGAGCCAACTTTGCCTACCCCTGGTCTAGCCAATCAGCACTCAGTATTTTCCCTCCAGAATGGAGGACCTGATTAAAGCCTATGTGCTCCAGTCTGAGAATGTAACACTAGTCTAGTGCATGTTGATAGATAGATACTTTTCTGTTGCCCCAATTGGAATCATGAGAGTGAGTTATGGACCCAAAGTTAGCTAGCTATATAAACTCTGTATCAAAGAAAGGACCAGAACTGGGCCCTTCCTACTCCTAGTTCAGGATCTTAATTCCCACACCATACTGGTTCTTATGTCTATGTTGTGTGCATTTATGTCCAATATTTATTTAGTCCCAACATATACATTTTAATATAACACTTATATGATTCATATATGATGAAGTAGCAAGCATTTCACATTGCAGTGTGTGTCTCCTGTCCTCCTGACGAGTGAAAAGTGATTTGCCTCTGATATTTGTCATTTCATTGATTTTCGGTATTCAGAAGATCCAGAAGAATGGAGCAATTGCTCCATTCTTTGCTCACTGTTCTATATTAATTCCTCTTGGATGGAAAAGAAAAATGATTTAGATTAGGGTTTTTAAGCTGTGCTTAGGGGAACTGTATAAGTTTAATAAGAGACCAATCCCTCCAAAAAATTCAGTCAAATGCAACCAATTCTCTATCAATACAGTTTGGGTTCTTGATCAGAAATTCCACAATTTTTTAAAGTAACGTTTTTTGTAGTGTAAAAAGGTTTGAAACCTTCTGGATTAAAGTAAGCTGCTCTAAACTCGACTGCAGGAAATACGACTTTAGTAACCGAGTAGTTGATGCATGGAACTCACTACCAGAGTCACCTAACCCCCAAAAATGTACCCTTACACTATCCACTGTTGACCTCTGCCGATTCCTAAGAGGTCAGTAAGGGGTGTGCGTAAGTGCATCAGAGTGCCTTCCGTCCCCTGTCCTAATGTTTCTCTTTTACGAATATCATGTATATTGTTATATCTTTATATACTACTAATACATACTTGACAAAACAAATAAAATAAAAATCGAAGACTCAGATCTTGGGGGCAGAATTCAGAAGTTTTCAAAAAGTGAGTACAGTGGAACCCCGACATAAGAGCTGCTCTACTTAAGAGCAACTCGAGATAAGAGCTGGGAGGGGAGAGATATTTTTGTTCTACTTACAAGCCCAAATTCGAGATACAAGCGCCAAGGAGCTGTCTCCTGAAGCCAAACGCTAACTTCCGCGTTCGGCTTCAGGAGACAGCTGCGAAGCGGCGCGCGTGTTTTAAAAGGTTGCAGCCGGCCTGGGGGGCTCGGGGGGGTGCTTGCAGCTTTCTTTCTTGCTCTTTTTCTTTCTCTCTTTTACCTTCCCTTCCTCTATTTCTTCTTTTCTTTCTCCTTCCCACCTTCTTCCCTCCCTCCCTCCCTTCACTCATTCCTCTCTTACTCTCCCCTTTCATAAGTTTCCTTGCTTCCTTCCTCTGTTCCTGTCCCTTCCCCCTTTCTTTCTTTCTTTCTTTCTTTCTTTCTTTCTTGCTCTTTTTCTTTCTCTCTTTTACCTTCCCTTCCTCTATTTCTTCTTTTCTTTCTCCTTCCCACCTTCTTCCCTCCCTCCCTCCCTTCACTCATTCCTCTCTTACTCTCCCCTTTCATAAGTTTCCTTGCTTCCTTCCTCTGTTCCTGTCCCTTCCCTCTTTCCTTCCTTCCTTCCCACCCTCCGTCCATTCATTCACCCATTCCTCTCTTGATCGCTTAAAGCCGGTCCCTGGTGCAAAAAGGGTTGGGGACCTCTGTCCTACAGGATTGGGTGGCAGAGAAGTTGAACATATGTAAATTTAAAAGTTTAAGAAAGTTTACAAGTTAAGTGAAAGAAACTTCATTATTCATTTATATGTACATGTACATTTCTTCATTAAAAACATGTCTTTCTGCATAATTTAGACTAACTTTGTGAGTTTTTTGAGGGCTGGAACCAATTAAAATTATTTACATTAATTTCTATGGGGAAAAGTCGTTCGAGATAAGAGCTGCTCGACTTAAGAGCCCAGGTCCGGAACGAATTAAACTCGTATCTCGAGGTACCACTGTAAATGATTTTCCAAATCATTCTTTTGGCCTGTCATTTGCAGTTCCACATTCTATACTTTAGCTCATCAATTAAACTTTGTCCCACATCTGTCTTTCCTTCAATAACACCTTTTAAATATAGTCTATACATAAAAGCATATATAATTGTTGACAGTGCTGATATTGTGGTTACTATCTTCTGGCTTCCATTCTTCAAGGTTCTCCTTTCATATTTCCAATGTTATATCATTTTGTATCATTCTGCAAGTCCCACTATTAATTGATATAACAGTTGTACCTTTTTTCTTCTGCTTAAAAGAAGTAGTATAAAAACCAAAATAAATCTGTTTCCGATTAAATTTTTGTTTATTTTTAAATAAATAATCCTATAATTTTACAGTGAAATTCAATATCCTAAATTTATCTGATCTTTAATACATTTATAACCTTCTTAGATGAAAATCTATTTAGCTTTTTGCTGGTTTTCCCAAATTCTTTAACTTCCCAACTTTGCAGTTCATTTTTCTTTTGTTCAGAATTGAAATAAACTTACCTGATGAAGGCTTTTCAAATAGCTTTAGAATAGTTAATAGGCAATTTCCCAAAGTGATTATGAAGTGAGGTTTGTGAACTTACTGTCTTAAAAGTCACCACTGTGGTTACATACAAGATGACTGACCTTGTTGTCACCCAGCACTAAACCCATGGAAAACCCCTTCGTGTGAGAAGCAGCCTTGGCAAATTCCTTTCCTGTTCTTATTCAGCATACCTTTCAAATTCTTAATTATAATATTTCTTCTCCCGATGGTACTGACATATATTGATTTAAAATCAAAATAAGGTTATTACTGGACAAACACAGACCAATCAGATTAGGCTGGGGCAGGATTAGACTGGGAAGTATAAAAGGCAGGAAAAAGCCATTTTAATTTGCACTTCAGATCACAGAGAAGGAGAAGAAGGTAGTGCTGTTTACTTTTTGCATTTGCATTTTTTGAATTCAAGGAGAAGGGGCATTTATAACTGGCTGTTACAGACAATTTTATTAGCAGTTTGTTTTCAAACACAGACCAATCAGATTAGGCTGGGGCAGGATTAGACTGGGAAGTATAAAAGGCAGGAAAAAGCCATTTTAATTTGCACTTCAGATCACAGAGAAGGAGAAGAAGGTAGTGCTGTTTACTTTTTGCATTTGCATTTTTTGAATTCAAGGAGAAGGGGCATTTATAACTGGCTGTTACAGACAATTTTATTAGCAGTTTGTTTTCAAACACAGACCAATCAGATTAGGCTGGGGCAGGATTAGACTGGGAAGTATAAAAGGCAGGAAAAAGCCATTTTAATTTGCACTTCAGATCACAGAGAAGGAGAAGAAGGTAGTGCTGTTTACTTTTTGCATTTGCATTTTTTGAATTCAAGGAGAAGGGGCATTTATAACTGGCTGTTACAGACAATTTTATTAGCAGTTTGTTTTCAAACACAGACCAATCAGATTAGGCTGGGGCAGGATTAGACTGGGAAGTATAAAAGGCAGGAAAAAGCCATTTTAATTTGCACTTCAGATCACAGAGAAGGAGAAGAAGGTAGTGCTGTTTACTTTTTGCATTTGCATTTTTTGAATTCAAGGAGAAGGGGCATTTATAACTGGCTGTTACAGACAATTTTATTAGCAGTTTGTTTTCAAACACAGACCAATCAGATTAGGCTGGGGCAGGATTAGACTGGGAAGTATAAAAGGCAGGAAAAAGCCATTTTAATTTGCACTTCAGATCACAGAGAAGGAGAAGAAGGTAGTGGCCCGCGCGCCTAACGGCGCGCGAATCATATAACTATAAACCAAAATCAGCAAAGTTTGGTAGCAATAGGGGTTGTTGATTTTCCTGCTAAGTACTTGTATTTCAATACATTGTTAAGATGACTGGCTTGGTGCAGTGTAACATTTGTTTGGCTGTTGTCTTCCGTAGCACCTTGTGGAACTTGGGGTACTGCCCTCTTTGCATAAGGACATCTAGGTTAGATGGCGAGATCTCTAGATTGCAGTCCTTAGTTTGTAGCTTGCAGTCAGAAGTGGAAAGATTGTCCCAGCCACGTGCTGTAATGCAGCCATGTGTCCAGCCTCCACTTCCACAGCGCCCCCCGAGGAGGAGGGCTGTGTGGACAACTGTCGGTTCAGGAAGATTGCGTGCAGTTGAGCAAAAACATAGCAATTTTGGTCTCTCTGTATCGAATTCCTATAGTGTTCTTGCGGATTTAAATAGTAAGGATGTTGGAGATATTAGCAAGGTCCCTCAGGCAGAGAATGAGGGGATGTTCAAAGGGGAAGTTGTCGTAAATGTCACCAAACCATCAAGTACAGTTAGTAGAAATAAAAAGAGGACACATTTTCTTGTGGGTGATTCGACCGTTAGAGGTGTTGATTTGGGACAGAGCAAGGATGTGGTTAAGGTGCTGAGGTGTCTCCCAGGGGCCACTGCCAGCAGGGACAGGAGGCGGATTACAAACATTGTTAAGACTGTGAGTAAAGGTAATAACGTTGATGTGGTGGTGCATCTTGGCACAAATGATTTGTCCCAGAGAAATGTTAATGTAGTAAAAAGAGATTTTCAATGTCTAAGTGTGGAGCTGGGTAAAATAACTGATTCAGTGACTTTCTCAGAGGTGTTACCGGTTTGTGGCCAAGAGGATAAAACAATGTGTATCAGAGAGTTTAATGTGTGGTTAAGGCAGTGGTGTAAAGCTGAAGGTTTTGGCTATGTAAGTCATGATGTCAGTAGGTGGTCTAATAGGGAGTTGTTTAAGAGGGATGGTTTGCATCCATCATACAGAGGTACCCAGGTGCTCGGTGAGGAATTCAGAACTTTTTTGGACAGGCATTTAAACTAGGTAAAGGGGACAGAGATGTAACTGATGTGGGTGATTTCTGTCCCCGACCAATGAGGATAAAGCAGTTTTTGGAAGCTTATGAAAAGGGAGCTGCAAATAATATAGATGTAGTTGATGATAAGGGGCAAACTAATAACGAAAATAATGTTCTTCGGGTAATGTGCACCAATGCTCGAAGCTTGAGCAACAAGCTCTGTGAATTAATGGCCATAATATCTAGAGATAATTTGGACCTGGTTGCCATAACTGAGACATGGTTTAAGGATTCTAATGAATGGGAAATATCCATACCAGGATATACACTGTATAGGAAGGATAGAATAGAGAGAAGGGGAGGTGGAGTAGCCATTTATATTAAAGAAAGTCTAAAAACAACACTAATTCAAAATACGTGTCAAGATCTAGAGACTCTCTGGATTTGCATGCAAAATAAAGAAGGTTCTGTCATTAGAATTGGGGTGATCTATAGGCCTCCAGGACAATCCGAGGAATATGACAACAAGATGGTGGATGAAATTACCCAAATGGCAGTAAAGGGAGATATTGTGGTTATGGGTGATTTCAACATGCCTGATGTTGACTGGAATATCCCCAGTGCCCTTACATGCAAAAGTAAGAATATAGTAGAGGCCTTTACAGGAGCAGCTCTGGCACAGCTGGTTAAGACACCAACTAGAGGGGAGAATATTCTAGATTTAGTTTTTACGAACGGGAATTGGGTTTCAGATGTCAAGGTGGGAGAAAATTTAGGTTGCAGTGACCATCTATGTTTGTGGTTTGATGTAAAAACTCATTGTGAGCAATCCTATAATGCAACCAAAGTATTGGATTTCAGAAAAACAAATTTTTATGCAATGGGAGAATATTTAGATAATGAATTAAAGGGGAGGGATAAAATGGCAGGAGCGAGCATCCAATGGACTGTATTAAAAAAGGCCATCTTAAAAGCCACTGGACTGTATGTAAGACAAATAACTAAAGGTAAAAGGAAGAAGAAACCGCTATGGTTTAGCAATGAGGTAAGGGCTATAGTCAATGAAAAAAAGGCTGCCTATAGGAGGTATAAAGAGTCTGGAAGTATAGCTGATAGGGAGGTATATAAAATGAGGCAGAAGGAGGCGAAACAGATAATATATGCTGCTAAAGCCTCAAAAGAGGAAGAAATTGCCAAATCTGTAAAGAAGGGGGATAAAACCTTCTTCAGATATATTAATGATAAGAAGAAGAAAAACTGCGGCATCACGAAGCTTAGTACCGGGAATAATACATGCATTAATGGGAATAAGGAGATCGCTGACCATTTCAATAGCTACTTCTGTTCAGTTTTCTCAAAAGACACCTTACAAAATAATACTATAGAGGGATATAGCATTGCTTCCAGCTGTACGGATTCAGCTCCAGTGATCTTAGAAGCCGATGTCTTAGAAGAACTTGAACGATTAAAGATAAATAAGGCAATGGGTCCAGATGGCATCCACCCCAGAGTTCTTAAAGAACTCAGATCTGTCATTGCTACCCCCCTGACTGATTTGTTTAACCAATCCTTGTTAACAGGAGAAGTTCCTGAGGATTGGAGAATGGCCAGTGTTGTGCCTATTCACAAGAAGGGCAGTAGAGAAGAAGCTGGTAACTACAGGCCAGTTAGCTTGACATCAGTTGTAGTTAAAATGATGGAGACTCTACTCAAAAAGAGGATAAATCAGCACCTAAAAAACAATAACTTATTAGACCCAAATCAGCATGGCTTTACTGAAGGCAAATCATGTCAGACTAATCTCATTGATTTCTTTGACTATGTCACAAAGGTGTTGGATGAAGGTGGTGCCGTGGATATTGCCTACCTGGACTTCAGCAAAGCCTTTGATACGGTTCCACATAAAGAGCTGATAGATAAATTAGTGAAGATTGGACTTAATCCCTGGATAGTTCAATGGATTTGCAGCTGGCTGAAGCGTAGACATCAGAGAGTTATTGTTAACGGCGAGTATTCTGAGCAGAGTCAGGTTACAAGCGGTGTGCCACAAGGATCTGTTCTGGGTCCTATTCTTTTTAATATATTTGTGAGTGACATAGGGGAAGGTTTGGTAGGGAAGGTTTGCCTATTTGCCGATGACTCTAAAGTGTGCAATAGGGTTGATATTCCTGGAGGCGTCTGTAATATGGTAAATGATTTAGCTTTACTAGATAAATGGTCTAAGCAATGGAAACTGCAGTTTAATGTTTCCAAATGTAAAATAATGCACTTGGGGAAACGGAATCCTCAATCTGAGTATTGTATTGGCAGTTCAGTGTTGGCAAATACTTCAAAAGAAAAGGATTTAGGGGTACTGATTTCTGACAGTTTCAAAATGGGTGAACAGTGCAGTCAGGCGGTAGGGAAAGCAAGTAGGATGCTTGGCTGCATAGCTAGAGGTATAACAAGCAGGAAGAGGGAGATTATGATCCCGCTATATAGAATGCTGGTGAGACCACATTTGGAATACTGTGTTCAGTTCTGGAGACCTCACCTACAAAAAGATATTGACAAAATTGAACGGGTCCAAAGACGGGCTACAAGAATGGTGGAAGGTCTTAAGCATAAAACGTATCAGGAAAGACTTAATGAACTCAATCTGTATAGTCTGGAGGACAGAAGGAAAAGGGGGGACATGATCGAAACATTTAAATATATTAAAGGGTTAAATAAGGTCCAGGAGGGAAGTGTTTTTAATAGGAAAGTGAACACAAGAACAAGGGGACACAGTCTGAAGTTGGTTGGGGGAAAGATCAAAAGCAACATGAGAAAATATTATTTTACTGAAAGAGTAGTAGATCCTTGGAACAAACTTCCAGCAGATGTGGTAGATAAATCCACAGTAACTGAATTTAAACATGCCTGGGATAAACATATATCCATCCTAAGATAAAATACAGAAAATAGTATAAGGGCAGACTAGATGGACCATGAGGTCTTTTTCTGCCGTCAGACTTCTATGTTTCTATGTTTCTATGGACAAAACAGGTCATATGAATTAGTTTTAAAAAACACTCACATTTCTTAAAGTAAGTAACATTTTCATGTTACAGTAGCAACATTTAAAAAAAATTCGAATGTCCATTAGTTTTTCGTTTGAAGGCCCCAAAACATGAGAAACTATTTTCTGATGATTTCATTTCACGTTTAAGTTATTTTTCAGGTTTCTTAGTCCTGTTAAATCCATTGATTCTTTAAAATTGGACATTCTAGTTCTTCATTCCATAGTTGAAGTATATAATTAATAACTGTTTTATATAATTAATACTATTTTTGTTACATAATTTTATACAATAATGAAATATATGTCATTTTTAATATTTTTAGCATTTTTGCATATCACAATAATTATCTGTATTATCTGTATATTTTCACTGCTCTGTAAAATGTTTTGATGTGCTTAATTCTCATTACCAAAGTCTAGTATGGTGTCCTATATTAGCAGACCTCGGTTTCCTTTTTATTTCTGACTTTGTAATTGTGTCTTTTTACATTTGATTTGCTATCATAACCCTGTTGATTTGTTTGGCTTGGTATCATAGAGCATTACACAACTGTTAATAGAGATAAGATGCAAATATAGTATAATTAGTTCATCACAGTAAAAACTTTTAGACCTTATCGAGACCCATAGGAAATAATTTGGCAGAAAGCCACCAGAAATGCCTGCCCACCCTCAGTGCTCGGGCTTTCATTTTCTTTTTAATTGCTGCTCAAAATTTGGAATTAATTTCTTTTTATCTTCTTGGATAAAAGTATCACAGAGTCAAACTCAATGTGATAAATGTGTGACTTTGGTTGAATATTGCTCCTCCTCCATAATTTAAGCTATGCTTTTAATACCCTATATATTTATTTATTTATTGCTTCATTGGGAAGCAGTTAAATGCATTGTATCATGACATAGGCACATTATATTAGATCAAAATAATCTCTCCTAAAATTATAAGTAAGTAACCTCATCACAGCTCCAACTATCTCAGAGTTTTTTTGTGAGGGACTGAATGAGTCAAAATCAGCCAGAGAGACTAAATTTTGCATCTAAAACAGTGTTTCCCAACCTTGGTAACTTGAAGATATCTGGACTTCAACTCCCAGAATTCTCCAGCCAGTGCTGGCTGGGGACTTCTGGGAGTTGAAGTCCAGATATCTTCAAGTTGCCAAGGCTGGGAAACACTGATCTAAAATATTGTTCTGTACAGTATTTATTTATTACTCTATTAATGTATCATGGGGAACCATGAACCCCGGTGTACTAAATTATGTGTATTAACAATACACTCATGTTTATAAGTCTATGTAGATATTCAGTAATCCAAGTCATTGTTGTCCCAAAGGTGTTTTTTCAAGAGGCAACTAGACTTTATGTTTTTTCTTGGATTTAACTGTAGAATGTCAGCTTCCATTTATTTATTTATCTATATAAATAAAGTCCAAGGGAGTGTAACGGTTCCTATGAATATCACTTTGAAGATTCCAGATTCTCTTGGTATCTGAATTGTGGTTAATTATTTTCACTCAACCCAGGATAAGAAGCTGGTTTCAAGCTAAGATATTAAGAATTAGGTGTGCATGGAAATCAACACTGGCTAACTGGCACATGTGACTTTACATTGTTGTGAATAGATTATGATAAAAATAACAAATGTAATGCTTTCACTGACTTAAATACAAGGTTTGCCAATGAATTGCACAAAGACGAAAATTTAACCTATGACAACAACAAATACTGTACTGCATTTGTAGTGAAAAGAATGAAACAACTGACCATTTGTTCAGTGGCTGCAGCAATGTTTCAAAACTGGCTACAAGCAATGTCTGACCAGTTTGCTGGAATTATTCATTGGGATTTTGGCAGAAGTTTGGATTTTCTGTAGTAAAAATTAATGGGACTACCAAATTGAGAAGGTTTTGTAAAACAGTAGTGTTAAAATCTTATTTGATTTTAGTACATAAAAGACATTGAAAATATGAAAATTTGGTTTATTGGTGTTACTACCCTGTTTCCCCGATAGTAAGACACCCCCGATTGTAAGACGTATCGGGGGTTTCAGGGGGGTCGGCTAATATAAGCCGTACCCCGAAAGTAAGACATATGTCTTACTTTCGGGGAAACACGGGGGTATTGCCGCCTCCCTCTCATCTAGCTGCGCGCCGCCTCCTGCCCACGTCCGCACCGTCTCCCTCTCCATACGTCGCCGCGTCTGCCACCTCCCTCTGATCTTAATGAGCGCCGCCTTCTGCCCACTTCCGCGCCGCCCCCCTCCATACGTCACCGCGTCTAAATGTTAATTTTATGGTTAAAACAAAAAATTCGACAATTGTTTTCCAATATAAGACATACCCCGAAAGTAAGACATAGTGGGGCTTTTGGGGATAAAAAGAAAGTAAGACACTGTCTTACTTTCGGGGAAACACGGTATATTAGATGATGCAAGGATTGAGAAAACTAAATTGGAAAATTATTACAAAATACCAGGACTTTCAGATCAAAGCTGAATGCTTATGGAAAAGGAAATCTACTGTTATATCAACCAGGAGCCTTGGAGCAATATCTAAAGGACTCCCTTGATATTTGAAAATTTTGAATTTATCAGACTTGGAGATCCTAATTTTACAAAAAAAGCTTGGAATTGCCTTTATTCTCAGACACTACCTTAATATTTTCTAGGTCCTCGGTTAGGGCCTGAATTATTACATTTTCACCGGTGTACTGTGAATTTAATTTAAGATTACCTACCCAAACTTTTTATATATAATTTATGCAACTCACCCAGTGGGGATGATGAATGAACAGGATCTTGTGTCCCTGTTCAATCTGCCAATGATTAAACACCATTTCTTTTATCTGGATGATGACAGCTCTTCAAATCTGCTATTCAGATTTGTCGTGCATCTTTGGCTATTAGTTCTATTTTAATTTAATGAAAAAAATGCTTTAGATGTTATTTCAAAGAAGAAGACAGTGAAATGATGAAGTGAAATAGGTTTTCCTGTGTGTATTCTTTTAAACTTTTATAATGATATTTCAAGCAATAGGTCACTGATTTTCCTCATAATTATGCCGACTATCAGATATGTAAATGTCTTCTTAGCAGGAGTGAATATATAATCCAGATTCTAAAGATTGGGGATATTTACAGTGAGCAATAGGTAGAGCTAGATAACAGAATTAGGTTAGTGTTTACGGTGGAGATTCGTGACTAGTGGAGCTTAGAGAATGAATATCTCAGAGAAGAAGAGATTGTGAGATTGCATATGCACTCTCTGAATAGCTGTTCTTCATTGCTAGACCTCATGAACCAAGATTTTATGCTCTGTTTATGACTCAAGCAGTTGGGATACCTTCTAAGCTCACAGTTGTAATGCAGACTTTTATTAGTAGAAAGATAGACCAAGCTATATTACTTAATCACCTTTGGACTTATTTTTTACTGTTTTGGAAATATAACATCAGGACAGCAACTTTTTATTGCATTCACTGGGTCAGTTTCTTTCATTTTAAGGAAAGAAATTTTAAATATGACTTAGAATTTTTTATAAAAAATAAACTGGACTAATGTTCTAGAATCTAGATGGATTTGGAATACAAATTTAAAATTAGTTACCAAAATTCTTCCTCTGGGAAAATTTGGATGTTTGAGGTCTGTGGAAAAACATCATGACAGGATGGAACTATGAAGGTTGGACACCAAAGAGAATTAGAAGAAAATAAATATTACAGTTAGAGGAGGATATTTAAATTTGACTTGCTAACAAAGAATGGAACAAGATACTTTAACACTAGATGTTTTGAAGAATATTTTTGAACAATGGACTCACAAATTAATCTCATATTGTAGACAAATGTAATATTAATGATATCACAGAAGAAGAACAAAGTATATTAGATAAGATTGAAAATGATTTGTATTAAACCAGAAGAGTGATTTGTGTAACTTGTACTATGTACAAAAGATACCTGTTAAAGTCTTGAAGGGTTCTCTGACTAGTTCTCTGACATTGGACAACACCCCCCCCCAAATCAAATTCTATGATATTATTTGAAGTAATTAAAAACTATGATAGTTGAAACTACAGAGAAAGAATATAGGGTTGATTTGTTTGATCAAGGTTGAAATAGTTATATAGTTACTTCTGATAAGTCTTAAATGTATTTTTTCTAATGAAGAATGGATAACAAGGCTGTAGGATTTTGTTTAAAGTTAAGAGATGAGGTATAGGATGGGATGGTGTTAAGTTACTAAAAGTGATTAAACTACTTGTGATTCTTTATATACTTTCCTTTTTTTCTACATTTTTTCTTTGTATTCTTATAGCTTGCATTTTCTAATTGTACTCTTAAGTAAAATTATTACATAATAAAGGAGGGTTATTGTGTAAGATCAGCATTGTAGCTGATTGCTAACAGTCTCTTGGAATGCCACCAATATGCTTTCAAATTCTCTGCATTGATCATGTAGTCCAGAGGTCGGTTCCTATAGTGTGGTCTGGTGCGCCGCTCCAGTAGTGTCCCGCTGATTATGCAATTTTAGCACGATGGCTCCGGTGCTGTCCTTGCTGGACTGTGCACACCGCCATCTTTTTTTCCCAATTTTCGGCCAATTTTGAAAATCAAAATTGCATGAGGAGATGTGTGTGCGCACACATATCCTGCACTTTAGTGAAACATTGCAATGCGTACCAGTAGGAGGAGGTAAGAGTAAGCCGCCCCTGATGTAGTTGTAGCCAAGGCTTTATATTTGTCTGGCACTATTGCTCATTATATTAGAATTGCATGTTTTATAAGTTTAAAACACTTTTGAATGGTATGTTCTAGAGAAGTTTTCTTTTCAATAATTTTGAAATAATCCATGCATCTATCCACAACTTCATTAATTGTACAATGTCTCTATACTTGTGTGTCCCTTTAAGCAATTTAATATTGTTCCATGGAAACAGACTTGTATTCTATCTGCAAAGGATACAGAAGGATGACTATTCTTCTCTTGTCCCATTGCAAAGAATGAATTTTATATTATCAATGAAAAGTATAAAACATATTAGATTAAACATGGGACAGAATTAATGTGTAGTTTAGTTTTTTTAAAATTGCCTTTTAAATTCCTTGAAAAAAAGATGAAAGGAAAGAACTGCTTACATAGGCGGGATTGAAATAGTCTTTGCTGATTTGGTAATAATGTCTTAGCAATGTCAGTAGTGTAGCCTGATGTTTAATGGTGTGTATTAAAATGTCTGTAGCATTATCTCAAAAATTATAACAAGCTAATTTTGACGTTAGCTGGACAAGTTGATAAGGGCTTTTTAATAAAGTGATATAAGGAAGCTTGGGTAATTATTTTTCATTCATGTTTGTCTTTTAAAGAATTGAGCTATCTGTCACAATTTCACAATAGCCAGGCTGAGGGTTTCATTAGGAAATGGATGCAGGATTGGCAGAGAGGCTGACATTATGTAAATATATAAGCATTAGATTTTTCTCAACAGAACATGCTTAGCACTCATAGTGGACCATAAGTCTAAATATTATAAAGCATAATAAAAGGTAAATAAGAGAATAGAAACAAGACATCCATTGGATATTTCTTAATTGTTTATTTAATGGTTGTGGAGATGTTTTAATATTGTCAACGGATAAGGCTTGGGAGATTTTGAATGCCCTTTTTTCTTAAAAAAACAACAACACCCTGATAAATGTCATCTAAGTAAGCTTGCATGATTGAGTGAATTTAGAATATTAGAACAGGCTGCTCAAGGCCAAGTAGCAACTAACTTTGCCTCTTCTCCGTCAGCTAATGACAGAACAATCAAAACTGGCTAATGTTTTTGGGCAGCTAAAGTAAAAATTTGTTAAGTTTCCCCTTTCCTTTCTTGATTGTAAAAATATAGTTGCTTTTTTTCCTAGTTGTTCTTAAGAATTACAATTGCCTGAAGGCACTGTATTTGGTTAATAAAAAAAAACAAAGAGAAAACAAACAAAGCCCAAAACCTCTCTTCAGAGAACTTTTAAAATTAAATTTAACTGCTAACTTTAAAAATATTGCTCCTATTAACACACTGACTGTTGTACTTGTCTGACTTTGTATCTTGGTTTATTGATGTATCATGAGTGCAGCAGTACACTACTTAGATGTGCTAGCTGGTGGAATGGAGGCCACACTATATCGCAGGGGTGGGCAATTAATTTTGCCATGGGGCTGCATGAGAAATTGAAATGGTTTTAGAGGGCCAGATTAATATAATTAATTCAGTTCTACCCAATGCTGTATATTATTGGGTAGAATTGAGTTAATTATATTATAATTATAAATTAATTGCCCACCCCTTCCTTCCTTGTTCCCTCCATTTCTCCTTCCTTCCTTCCTTCCTTCCTTCCTTCCTTCCTTCCCTCCCTCCCTCCCTCCCTCCCTCCTTCCTTCCTTCCTTCCTTATCCAGATGGAGAGAAACTTCTGTCTCTCTCATTTTCTCTGCCTTTTATTTCTGCTTTTGGGTAGTTCTTTACTTCTCTTTCAAAGTACAGTTGCCTCTCTTCAACTGACCTACATTGTCAGTTGAAAAAACATAGTGGAGGCTTTGCCTAAAAGTAGCTTTGGATTCCTCTTCTTCCTCCTTCTCCTCCCTCCCTTTCTTCCTCCATGTCTCCTCCCTCCCTCCTTCCTTACTTCCTTCCTTCCTTCCTTCCTCCATTTCTCCTCCCTCCCTCCCTTCCTTCCTACCTACCTCCATGGGCTGCCCTTTGCCCAGGTCTGCTATATTGGCTTGCAGGGATAGTCTCTATCTTGGTTAATGTTATTAGCCTATTTAAGGAGTAAGAGCAAATTGGAGAAACAGGGCTTCCCAGGTTCTGATGTTGAAATTCAAGAAACAGTAGGCTACCAGATACCTGCAGATGAGGTTATGTAATAAAATAACTTTCTGGACGATGAGCTTGCAGTTCTGGAACAGATAGATCAAGGGTGTCAAATTGGATTTCTTTGAGAGTTGGATCAGCATTATAGTTCTCCATGGACGGTCTGGAAGGGTGTGATGGGATAGATTCCTCCTGCAGCACCCTGCTGGCCAAAATGGGACACGGTGGCTGAACACAGCTCCCCCCACACCTTGATTTAAGCCTGGATGCCCTCTTGTAATACCCTGCCGACCATAACAGGCGCCAGATTTTCAGGCTGGTCAGCTTCCTGCAGCACTTTGCTGCTTAAAAAGCGGGGGTGGGGGGGACACACATGCCCCATTTTTGCCAGCAGAGTGCTGTAGGAAACTATTCAGACTGAAAACATATGGCCCCCGTGGCCCATTTTTACTGCCAGAGGCACTGCGGGTGGGTCCTTTGCTATTTCCAGGCCAGATTTAAGCACCCTGAGTTTGACAACCCTGAGCTAAATAGTTGGCTACCTGTTGCAGAAGCAAAACAGAAGGCTGAGATACTTGACTTGGAGCCTAAGTCAGAAATGATCCTTGATCCTCAGCTAGGCAGAAACATAAAGGAAGTAGAACAAAAATTGTAGAAAAAAAGAGTCATGACAAATATTATCCCTGATAACTAGATTTTAATGAATGATGGTCAATGATACTGCACAGGGATGTTTGTAACCAGATGACACAGTGCAGATGGACTGATAAAATGTTTATATTTGAGAAATAAAAACAACAACTTTTTATTTAAAAAACCCCTAGATTTTGGATTTATCTGTGTGGAACTTCTGCTTCTGAAGGAAGTTTGTTTGATTTTCTTGAACTCCTACAATGAGGAGGTTTGCAGCTGCAGTAAACAACTTTTATCTAAGTCTGATTTCCTTTACTGTATTTAAAGTAATACAATGTATTTATGTAATGTAATCAAAAAGAAACAGTCGTTTAAGATTTAATAAATCAAAGGAAATGGAGAACAATTTTGATGAAACAATAAACATGTTTTGGAACTGCTTGAAGATCTTAGTAGGTATGCATTTTATATGTTGTTCAAAATTAAACTGATAAAATTATTTTGGAAGAAACTAAAGTTAGAGAATCTTAAACAGAGTGTTTTAAAGATCTGTATGGGAATCAGAGTCATATGTCAAAGAACAGAAATGGAACAGTTGTTCTGACTATAAAAGTTCAAGAACAATAAGGCTGAAAAGGTGGAGATAAATGCAGCAAGAATGATGAAAAGTTTTTAAATTCCTGTTGTAGAAGATGTAACTGAAGAAATTTTTTTGTCTGTCTGTCTGTCTGTCTGTCTGTCTGTCTGTCTGTCTGTCTGTCTGTCTGTCTATCTATCTATCTATCTATCTATCTATCTATCTATCTATCTATCTATCTGATTGGACTTATATGCTGCCCCTTTCTGAGGACTCGGGGCAGCTTACAGCATATAAAAGTATAGAATACAAAATCAAATTCAAAGTCCAATATTAAATAATTTAAAAACCCAATTAATAATTTTAAAAACCCATTTACAAACCATACACTCACACTCATACCCCAATCAACTTCAAATTAGTGGGCGGAGCAAATTTTTAAAGCTCAACGGCCTCAGGCCTGCCGGCACAAGTGAGTTTTATACGGGGGTTAATTTGTAAGTACCGAAGAAGATGTTCAGAAAAATTGAACACATTTGTGAAGATCAATAGAGAGTTGTAGTTGTGATATATGTTTTACAAAGTCATTAAAAACTGTACGGCTGTGATAAATAAAGTTTGTTTCAAGTTTGTTGATTTAAAGTACAAATTATAGAGTATTTTGTGATTATGCAAGTGATACTTGGTTACTTATTTTGTGGTAAGACCAATATATTGTCAACACTAATTAGATAATGCATGAGAATAAATGCAATGCTATCTTTAGCACTGATGTTGCCTTAGTGGAGATATAAATGTGTATGTTATAATGTTCAGTGAATGTTGGGTAGACTGAATTATGTAATGGGAAATACAAATCTAAACATTAATATATGAATCAGCGGTGTATAAAAATAGCTGTGACCAGAAAAATTAATTGAACAGTTGCAAAATTATTCCTTCATTTATTAGATTTCTGGATTTAAGATTTCAAGATAGACATACTCAATATTTGTTTTCTAATTTTCCCCTAGCAATAGCCTTGTGAATAAAATTTGGTTAAGAAGGAATAATAGTAATAGTCACTCAAGGAACTTGTGAGGATGAGCTATTTTTAATCCAACATTTTTAAGTGGTTTTATAGTTGCTGTGCGCCAACCAGAGTTGGGCAGCCATATAAATTGGATGGATGGATGGATGGGTCAACCAATATTTTAACCATTACACAGGTAGCCCTCAACTTATGACCACAATTGAGGCCAACATTTATCTTGCTAAGGGAGATTTTGACCCATTTTACGACTTTTCTTACCACATTTGTTAAGTGAACCACTGCAGTTCTTAAATTGGTAACCCAGTTGTTATATGATTCTGTTTTCCCCATTGACTTTGCTCGCCAGAAGGTCACAAAAGGGGACCACATAATTCCAGAACAGTGCAACTGTGATAAATGTGAGTCAGTTGTCAAGCCTCTAAATGTAAAACACCTGACCACCTGACAATGGTCAGAAATGTGAAAAATTGGCATAAATCACTTTTTTCAGTGCCATTGTAACTTTGAACAGTCACTAAATGAACTGTTGTAATTCGAGGACTACATGTATTCTTATTTGACCTATACATATGTAATGAAGAATAGAGGTAAAACTGGCCATGCTTTTGCTTTCTCTTTTTTGCCTCATGATGGCTAACAAAGGTCTCACCCATACAATTTTTTGCAGCTGCCTCCTTGAAAAAAGAGGAGAGCTGTAGGAGGGCTTGATTCAACAGGAGCAACAGGAAGAGGAGGAAAAAAACCGAACAAACTAGAGAAATGACCTTTAAGGCAGGCAGGACCAAGCTGGAACATGTGGGGAAAAAGGAAGCTGCAGAAACCAGGGTGGAGGCCTGTGCTATTGTTAAAGAAAAGTGGGAGAGGTTACAAAGTGTTTGTGTTTGAGATGGGTTCCTCCCAATTTGGACCGGTTCGCCCGAACTGGTAACAAACCACTGGTGATGTCATGATGATGTCACAGAACCAGTTCTGTTGCTGCCAGTCTGTGGACCCCGCCATCTTTTGTTTGGAATTTTATATTTTGGATTTTTTCTTCTTATGCGCATGAACAAAAGCTGAGTTTCCGGCACTCTGCATGTGCCGCCATCTTGTTTTTTGGGGGATGGGAATTTTTTGAGAGTTTTTAGCACTGCACATGTGGGCGACCATGAGGCGTGGCCACGTGGCACAGGAAGAAGCAAACGGATGGTGAGGTAATTTAGAACCCATCCCTGGTTTGTATGAATGTGTGCGATGCAGAATGGCCAAGCAATTGGGAAATAGTGGAGAAGAGGAATGTGTTGGCAAATATAACAAAATAAGCTTTTTTTCAAGGGGATGTGGGAGGTCTTAATGATGACAGAAAGCCAGTTGTGAGTGAAAGTTTCAGGGTATTACAAACTCCAAGAAAGAAGTCTAAGCCAAAAATATAAGGATGGGAGAGAAAGTGATTAGTCTCTCCTACTTTAAGGATGCCAAGTAATTACTGTAGAGGAGACAGACGAGGTCTCTGAATTACAACCAGTCAACATCTAGACATGCCTTCATCCCCCCAGTCATCACCCCATTAAGGAGACAGAAGGCAGCTCACCCTCTAGTCTGCAAAGCAGCTGTGACAGAAAAGGACCAAGCACAAGTGTGGCTTCTAAAGTGTCAAGCAAGAGTAAATCAGAAAGGGTCAAGCTGGAGCAGGCCAAAGAGGAGACCTCATGCTAGGAAGCTAAACCTGGAAATGCTAATAGAGATGGAGCTAGAAGCAAAGCAAAGCCACTACAGGATGGTTGAACTCAGATTAAAAAGTTGACAACAATAGAGGCAGGCAGGACTGGTTGTTGATAGTATCAATAATTGCGACCAGGGAACAGCTAAAACATAAAATGCAATTTTTATACAGATTACAGGCTAGAAATGTGAGAATGTTAGACTGTTACAGAAAATAAGTAGGGAGGTAAGAATGGAAAATAGTTAAGAATAGTAAAATGGAATTGGATTCCAGACTGGAAGTAAATTAGGAACATAGAACAGTTTGGAAGATTAAGCCTCTAAAAATAGTAGAGCCAGGGTAGAAATGTTGACTGTAAATTAGAAAGCAGTAAGTATTCTTTCTTTTGTAATAAAAACAATATTACTCTGTAATCCCCATTACCAAATGACTGTGGCGTAAATAAAAAAGTGACTAAGCAATATGAAAAAAAGTTCACAGAGCTGTGCTGGTCATTTAGTGAGATTGAATGAAGATCAACTTTTAGAATGAGTATATGAAGGAAGAGTGAATGGGATATAAGAAGAAAGAAATTGTTAGGTGAAACAGATAAGATTATGAAAAAGAGGATACACCTTTAAAGGGAAAAAACCTGAAGCAGTCCATGGATGTGATTAAATGATAGATTCCAAGTACTGGAAGGTATCAAGATGTTCAGTGGTGTATTGTTATAAATAAGTCTTAATTAGTTTTCGTTTTCTTATCTCGTGCCTTTAATTTCTTTGGGCTAATCATATCTTTCCTTTTCTTCGCTTTGTATTACACTCTGCCCCACTCCTCCCAGAAAGTAATACAGTGATCCCTCGAGTTTCGCGATCTCGATCTTCGCGAAACGCTATATCGCAATTTTTCCACCCGATGACTTCACTCTCTTCCTTCCTTTCTCATCTTTCTTTCTCTCTCTCTTTCTCTATCTTGCTTCTTCCTCTCTCACACTCTCTTCCTCCCTCTCTCATCTCTTTCTTTCCTTCTCTCTCTTTCTCTATCTCTCCCCCTCTTGCTGGCGGGCGGTGGGCGGGCGAGCGGGGGCATCAGCGAGGAGCCGGGGTTTCCCCTTTGCGTGGGCGGCTGGGAAACCCCGATCTTCGTCTGCTCGTTGCTGCTGCGCCGAGCAGATCAGCTGCTGGGCGCCCGAAGGAACCTTCCCTGGGTCTTCCCGGCCGCCCACGCAAAGGGGAAACCCCGCTCCTCGCTGATGCCCGCCGCTCGCCCGCCCGCCAGCAAGAGGGGGAAGACCCAGGGAAGGTTCCTTCGGCCGCCCAGCAGCTGATCTGCTCGGTAGCGCAGCAGCAGCGAGGAGCCGAATCGGGGTTTCCCCTTTGCATGGGCGGCGGGGAACGCAAACTCCACCATCTACGCATGCGTGGCCATAGAAAAAAGGGCGCGCATGCGCAGATGGTGTTTTTACTTCCGCAACCCTACATCGCGAAAAATCGATTATCGCGAGGGGTCTTGGAACGGAACCCTCGCGATAATAGAGGGATCACTGTATAACACTTCTTACCTTGCATTTCCTAGTTATTTGTGCAGTTGTAGTTTGCTTGACATTAATAATGCCTCAATTATGAAAAGGAACACTGCTATTGGCCTTGAAGGAGGCTATGGTGTGCCTTCTCCTTTAGAGGATCTTCCTGGGTTGAGAGAGGTTAGAAATTATTACTTGATCTCCAACCTTCCCGTTTTGGTTGGTATGGTAGATTCCATTTATAAGGATCTACATGAGTGTAACTCATCCACCCTTGTTCCTTTATCACTCTTTAAAACTTTTGATACAATCATGATATCTTTCTATAAGTATTAAGTGATGCTACTTCTTCCGCTGCAGGGGGAGTTCCTATTAGTGGCACTGGGAGAGGACAGGTTAGGCCAGTAGATGCTCCTTGATGATGTTACAAGTTCAGTCCTTTTCACTATTTAACATTGTCACCAAGCCAGGGGTGAGTTCTACTTACCTTCCCCACTTGTTCACGTCATGACAGAAGTGCACATTTTGCACACGCTTGCTTGCTTTGCTGGTGCATGTGCACTCTTTCCTGGAAATGACCCTCTGCACATGTGCAGTAGCTTTTACGCATGAACAGAGAGGTTTTTATTGCAATCCGCATCGACTGAAGGAGTGGTTCAGAAGCGTGGACCACCAGTCATCACTGCCGGGTTGATGAGTGGTGCCGAATTTCCGCTACTGATTCTAAAGAACTGGTCTGAACCACCAGCCACCCAGCATTGCAAGAAGCCACTAAAAGAGGTTTAACAATGTCTGGTTGGTGAAGTTTTTGATGTCCTCCTGGAGGCTATGAGGGCTTTAATGGGGGACCGCAGGCTTGAAATCTCTTAAATTTAAACCCTAGGTCAGTGATGGCAAACCTATGGCACGGGTGCCACAGGTGGTATGCGGAGCCATATCTGCTGGCATGCGATCTGTTGCCCTAGCTCAGCTCCAACGTGCATGTATGTTGTGGCCAGCTGATATTTGGCTCACACAGAGGCTCTGGGAGGGCATTTTTGGCTTTCAGAGAGCCTCCAGGGGGATGGGGAGGGCGTTTTTACCCTCCTTCAGCTCTAGGGAAGCCTTTGGATCCTAGTGAGGGCAAAACACGAGGCTATTGGGCCCACCAGAAGTTGGGAAACAGGCTATTTTCGGCCTCCAGAGGGCCTTCGAGGGGCAGGGGAAGCTGTTTTCGCCCTACCCAAGCATTGAATTATGGGTGTGGGTGCATGCGCGATAGCAGGCACACATGCTTTTTTGGCACTCGAGGGGAAAAAGGTTCGCCATCAGTGCCCTAGGTAGATGCAGTTATATGGGGCTCTCTGCTTTACTGGCGTCTCTTCATGGGATGGAATACCGCTGACTTGGGTGTTCTTTTGTATTTGTGGCTATTTCCAGGGGAAATAAGAGAGTATTTTTCTGAATGTGATCTCACTGAAGTCAGTTCCTATCCAGAAAGAAAATGTTAAGATTGGTCTGGTTCCGGAGGAACTGCAGAAACCTCCTAGCTGCTTTGGGTGAATAAGGCTTTTTTGAAGAGGTATATTTAAGTGCAAAATTCAAACAACAAGACTACAGCATTGTGAACATTTAGGTCATTTCTACGCTAACAATTTATCATATCTTGTGGATGATTGGAGTCCATAACTAACTCAATCAAAAGGAATCCTGAAATGCACCTTTTATCTTTCTTAAGAAGCACTTGGCGAGAAAGGAAAAGTTGAAGAATATAGAGAGGATGAAGCTACAGAATACCAAATTAGAAATCAGAGCAGGAATCATAATGAAAAGAGGGAATTTATTAGAATTTGCTTTTTTTTTTTAAGCATCAGCGAGATCTTTGGGAAGAGAGAAATCATTTTAAATTTGGCTCCTTAAATTTCTGCTGTTTTGTTTATTAACAGGATCAGGTTGTATTTGCGTTTTGGTTTGGGGATGAGGGACAAAGTCTAGAGTACGTGATTTCATGATGTGGTTCTATAACTTATGGTTTGGAATTAATTGCATTTGCTTGGGGAAAATGCTGTATTAGCCACTACAGAGATTTCTCACAACTTGTGCCCCTTGAGAACAACTAAGTGTATCATAATGTTAGTTGTGTGGTAGATATGTTGAACCTCCTTACAGGTCTTCAGCTGTGATATGACAATAACTCCAAACCCATTAGATAACCCAGATATTGCTGCTATCACTCAGACTAATCTTGCAAATAAGATTTGTCTAGTAAATACTTTATTAGTTTCAGCAGCCCATTTAGAGATAATAACTTCTGGAGCCTTTGTTTAATACATTTGAAATGTTAACTATAACTTCTACCTCGAGCTGTAATAAAACATAACAACCAAGGGAGATGCAGCAAAATTTTGGTGCGTTTGCCACCAAGATCTAGATTGCGAATTTTTTCCAAGCACATCTGTTCTAGGCAAAGAAGACTAATTTGACCCATTAGCCATTATTGAAACACATTTTCCTCTTTTTTTCCTATGGTTTGTTGATGATAATATTTGATGAAGCTTGGACTTTCATATGCATTTTGGATTGTGTAATCTGGTTATAAAATTTTCCTGTGATGTTAAAGAATGATTGATTATATTTCTTCTGCATATAGTACATATATGTAATTTAGCAGAACTATTTGATGGTTGTGCCCTTTGCTGTTTTACATATAGAAAAATATGTACACACATTATGAAGAAATTTTTATCCCCCCCCTTTATAAAATGTTGATAGAGGGTTGTCATGGCAACCATACAAATTTCACCTGTACTTTGTTGCTGAGTTCACAGTGTCATTTTTAATTACTGCTATGCAATTAAAAGCAAAAATGAGTAATTTGTGTGAATATGTAATCAATATAATCAGCTATGTTTGCACTGAGCATGAATGCAGGCAATTTAGCCCACTAGAATGATGGATTTGCCCAACACTACTTTTTGGATTTGGAAACGCTACTTTTTATGCAGTCTTATGTTTGCATTATATTGCTTTATGCTATTATTATTATTACTATTATTATTGCAGAACTGTGAGAAACTGGAAAATAATTTTGATGACATCAAGCACACGACGCTGGGTGAGCGTGGAGCCCTTCGAGAAGCAATGAGGTAAGTCTGGGTCACCATAGCAACAGTCACAGATGTGGTAAAGAAAGAGTCATTCTTCATTACTGTGGGAACAAATGAGTTCATTGCCACCATTCAGGCCTATTCTCTAAGGTATTAATTTGTCAGCAGAGAGGCTTCCCTTGAGGCTGTACTTCGGTTTTGAAGCTGCGTGAATGCTAAGCCTCCCTACACACTAAAAAACGTAAATGTTTAATTTGTTACGAAAAATGCTTAAGGGGTGCCTCGTTTTATATTTAGAATAAACTGTGTGAATGAAAGAAAATTATTCATCTAAATTGTGCAAGTATTAAGGAAATTGTACAGTGGTTCTCTAAAAACAACGTAGTTAGCAGTTGCTCTTAATTTGTATTTAATTCTCACCAAACAGCAGCCTGTATAATTTCTTTTTCTATTAGTCTTTAATGGGATTATACCACTGTATGTTAAAATGAATGACCTCCTTCTTGAAAAGGGGGGAGGCTGTTTGTTTTCAACTTTTGGAACCAATGGCTTTTCACAGTTCTATTTCTTCACTCAAATCCCTCATGCCCAGGAGTAGGTGGTAAGATTGCAGTCCTGCTACAGTCCTTCACAGATGTTCTGCATATTTATTGGTGCAAATGTTTACAATTGCAGGATTCTTTCTGTTTTTGCAATCCAAGGGATGATGTAGATTTCCTATTTTAAGAAGTAGAAAAAAATGTTTCAGGTTTAAGAGAAAATGTAAACCTATGCTGAGAATATTTTGCACTGATGTGATTCTGGTAGTATTAGCTGCACTCATTTTAAAACAATTACAGCTGTCTCTGTAACTGATTTGATAGTAATACTGTACTATAGTTAATCATTAAGTAATAAATAAATAATAAATCCCACTGTTAATCTAAGTAATAAATAAATAATAAATAATAAATCCCACTGTTAAAATATCTGCTTTTTTTCTTCTGAATATAGCACTTTGTTTAATGTGAATGATTAGGGTGGGTAGCATCAGATTTAGAAGCGATAGGGCTTCTTTTAAACCTGACATGAGAATAGTATTACAGCAGACCTTTGTGAGAAGTTTTGAAAATATGACACCTTTTAGAAGCTATTTAAGTCTTTTTCTCCCCAAATATTAAAAATGTTTGGTGTCATATTAAATTCAGCAAACTATATGAGAACTACACTTAAGCTTAGGAGAAAAGCAGGGACTGATAAGAAAATTCGAGATCGGATCTACATATTCTGAATCAATATGTTTGGCTGTGGGAAGAACTTGAAACATAATTCGGAGATCTCCAAACAGGTTTCCTAGCATTTATTAGCTTTTAATTTGTTGTGTTTGGAAATTCCTGAACTATATTTGAGAAGTATTTGTTTACTTTTGAAGCTAATTTGCAAATTTGAGATGTAATGATTAATTCTGGTTGAGCATCAAATGAGTATAAAAATCACAAGAGAACCTAGCAATCAGAAAAGCAGCTTTTATAAAATAAAACAATTACAGTATGATTCCTTGGCACTTATTTTTACTTACTAGTATTAACAGAAAAATTAAATAAGTTCAGATAAGAATGGTTGAAACACTACTTCACAGCTGCTTATAAATACAATTTTGTTTTCTTTCCTGAAAAATCAAAAAGTAGAAAACTTTTTATACAGTCCTAAAAGTGCAACCAAATTTAATTTCTGACATTAATATGGTAATTATTTCAGAACTTCTTTTATATTTTATTGTCTTGGGGCAAGAGAAACATTGAGTTGTTCAATGTTCAATGTCTTGTACAAAGTAATCAGTAATGGGGAAAAACAGGCTGCAAAATTTCTGACAGCTGCATTATTTAGTCTCACAAAGTGGGGAATGTGCATTTCAGAATGTATGATCATCCACAGCAAATAAACTTGTGCTATAGTTGTAATCCGGCAATTCAATTTTTGAAGGGGAAACAAAGGGGAAAAGTACATGCACAGAAATTATTCATAACACTACAATTTTTTTTCTATCGGGGAAGCAAATGTTTTAATTGCTATAGAGCATAAAAAACAATATTAATATTTTGGTCTGAATATTTCATTGGTCTGGCTCCCTGCAACAATAGAAACATAGAAACATAGAAGACTGATGGCAGAAAAAGACCCCATGGTCCATCTAGTCTGCCCTTATATTATCTCTTGTATTTTATCTTAGGATGGATATATGTTTATCCCAGGCATGTTTAAATTCATTTACTGTGGATTTATCAACTACATCTGCTGGAAGTTTGTTCCAAGGATCTACTACTCTTTCAGTAAAATAATATTTTCTTATACTGCTTTTGTTCTTTCTCCCAACTAACTTCAGATTGCTTCCCCCTTGTTCTTGTGTTCACTTTCCTATTAAAAACACTTCCCTCCTGGACCTTATTTAACCCTTTAACATATTTAAATGTTTCGATCATGTCCCCCCTTTTCCTTCTGTCCTCCAGACTATACAGATTGAGTTCATTAAGTCTTTTCTGATACGTTTTATACTTAAGACCTTCCACCATTCTTGTAGCCGTCTTTGGACCCGTTCAATTTTGTCAATATCTTTTTGTAGGTGAGGTCTCCAGAACTGAACACAGTATTCCAAATGTGGTCTCACCAGCACTCTATATAGCGGGATCATAATCTCCCTCTTACTGCTTGTTATACCTCTAACTATGCAGCCAAGCATCCTACTTGCTTTTCCTACTGCCTGACTGCACTGTTCACCCATTTTGAGACTGTCAGAAATCACTACCCCCAAATCCTTCTCTTCTGAAGTTTTTGCTAACACAGAACTGCCAATATAATACTCAGATTGAGGATTCCTTTTCCCCAAATGCATTATTTTACATTTGGAAACATTAAACTGCAGTTTCCATTGCTTTGACAATTTATCTAGTAAAGCTAAATCATTTACCATGTTACAGACACCTCCAGGAATATCATCCCTATAGCACACTTTAGAGTCATCGGCAAATAGGCAAACCTTCCCTACCAAACCTTCCCCTATGTCACTCACAAACATTAAAAAGAATAGGACCCAGAACAGACCCTTGTGGCACACTTCTTGTAACCTGTCTCTGCTCAGAATACTCGCCATTAACAATAACTCTCTGATGTCTACACTTCAGCCAGCTGCAAATCCATTGAACTATCCAGGGATTAAGTCCAATCTTCACTAATTTATCTATCAGCTCTTTATGTGGAACCGTATCAAAGGCTTTGCTGAAGTCCAGATAGGCAATATCCTCCGCACCACCTTCATCCAACACCTTTGTGACATAGTCGAAGAAATCAATGAGATTAGTCTGACATGATTTGCCTTCAGTAAAGCCATGCTGATTTGAGTCCAATAAGTTATTGTTTTTTAGGTGCTGATTTATCCTCTTTTTGAGTAGAGTCTCCATCACTTTAACTATAACTGATGTCAAACTAACTGGCCTGTAGTTACCAGCTTCTTCTGTACTGCCCTTCTTGTGGATAGACATTTGAAGACAAAAGGATCCTGTGCTTTAAGCAGTTTAAGGGAAGAGTTTAAGTACTGTATAACATTTTCTTGATAACATCTTCGGTCCAAAAGTCATCTACTGTATTTGCTTAAAAATGTCATATAATAAAAGAGGCAGGTTTTAAGTTCACAATATGACACACTTTCTAAGTTTTTCCCTATTATCTTGCTCTCAATATTTTTCAGTCAGACACAACTGAGAAATATCTCTGGCATTTTTACCTAAATAGAGCTTAATTACTTACAAAAAAAATTGCTTCGATTGTACTACAGACCAAGAATTTTGCCCAACTCTAACTGGAAGCACTGAAGGTTATATCCTAGTGAGTCCCCTAGTGGTGAAATCCATTTTTCTTTACTATTGGTTCTGTGAGCGTGGCTTGGTGGGTGTGGCTTGGTGGGCATGGCAGTGGAAGGATACTGCAAAATCTCCATTCCCACCCCACTCCAGGTGAAGGACACTGCAAAATCTCCATTATCTCTCCACTCTGGGGCCAGCCAGAGGTAATATTTGCCGATTCTCCGAATCCCTCAAAATTTCCGCTACAGGTTCTACAGAACCTGCTGGATTTCACCCCTGGAGTCCCCTTCGTATATTGTCAAACTGAATTTATAAACTGTAACAGGATGCAATACTGACAACAGAAGTTCTAAAGCATTAAAATGCTTATGTATTATTAGTAGACTTGCAATATTTATTTTGTATTAATTGCACTTTTACATCCCTTACATGGGCTGTTAATATAGCAGTATGCATATGCTAGAATATTTGTGTGCTTTGTTTTCTGATCTGTTGTTTAAAAATATAGACAAGACAGTCAATGTAGCTTTCAGGTAGAAAACAAGGCAGTTTTCAGTTGACTAATAATTCATAGTCAACGTATTCTACAATGGTAGCTCTCCCTAGGGCCTTAAAAAGTAATAGCACTGTCTTAAGTATATTTAAAGTATAAATCAAGAAGCCCATGAAAGTCTTGTTTTGAGCTTGATTGCAAGATTGATATTTGATGAAATCATCTCCTTTATCCACTGGTGACAAAGAATGTTTATGTCAAGTTGTTTTTCCAACTTTTATAAGGCTTATAAGATTCTATAGGCTTAGGTGGTGCTGTACTTTATATTGTCTGAGAGTTCATCTGTAATTTCTTGAGGTTTTTTTCAGTTGGGAATTTTAATTTACTTTGTGAGCTACAGAGATAAATTGGAGAGCAAGCTTTTCTCCTTAGAGAATACTATAGCGGAGGGGGATTATGGGAGTGTAGAGAGATATGATTTCCCCTGAACATTCCTTCAATCACTTGTCTCAAATAAACCAAAATTGTTTAATTTTAACTGACCTAAGGTTACATATTATACATGGCCAGAACTGCCAGTTATAAACTACCGCATGCCGGCAAAATGCCCATTGAAGTGTGCTTCAACTTGCAGACGTGTTTAACAATTGCACCGGTGTAAATAAAAGAAAGTCTAACTGGTGAATCCCTGGGATTCGAGTGAGCATGGGAACTCAATAATATTAACAATGGATTTTAAAATTTATTTTAAGCTTGGCATTTTTCTGCATTATCTGACCTAATGGCATGTTTTATCCATAGTTGTGTATTTTGCTGCTGTGCTTCATGTATTTTGCAGAATTGCCATTTTGTATTGCTAGTAAAACCATCCAGTTTGTTTTCTAATAATTATTGCCATTGATATTGCTGGATTTAGCAATGAAATTGAAGATTTATTCTGAGGACAAAATGCTGGAAAAACCTATAAAATATATACAGTACTGCTCAAAAAAATAAAGGTAAATCAGAATGCTAGTTTTCCAGGTGTTTTTTTGGAAATCTATTATACACTGCTGAAAAAAATAAAGGGAACACTCAAATAACACATCCTAGATCTGAATGAATGAAATATTCTCTTTGAATACTTTGTTCTGTATAAAGTTGAATGTGCACAACAGCATGTAAAATTGATTGTCAATCAGTGTTGCTTCCTAAGTGGACAGTTTGATTTCACAGAAGTTAGATTTACTTGAAGTTATATTGTGTTGTTTAAGTGTTCCCTTTATTTTTTTTGAGCAGTGTATTTTCCTGCAGATTGCTTAGAAAATCTGAAGTCAAAACCTTTAAAGGGAGAATATTTGTAGTTCAGAATTGAAATGAGGAGTCCTTGGTGCTCTCTGAGCTTAGTTGTTTTCTTGCAGATATTTCATTACCCAAACCAGGTAACAAGATGTAACAACCAAGCTCAATGAGCACCAAGAATCTGTGCTCAAAATTTTTTTGTATATAAAAGATGCAAGTATGAAATTCTACAGTTTATTTACTATTTTGTCTTTTTCATTTTAGGCTGCAGTCCTATAGGTAATTTTCCTAGCAAACCTCTAGAGCAGTGTTTCTCGACCTTGGTGGTTTGAAGATGTGTGGACTTCAACTCCCAGAATTCCCGTTGCTGGCTGGGGAATTCTGGAACTTGAAGTCCACACATCTTCAAACCGCCAAGGTAGAGAAACACTACTCTAGAGCAGTGATTTTCAACCTTTTTTGAGCCGCGGCACATTTTTTACATTTACGAAACCCTGGGGCACATTGAGCGGGGAGGGGGGCGCTAAAAAGGTTTGGACAAAAAAATTCTCTCCCTCTCTCTTCCTCCCCTTCACTCTATTTCTTTCTCCCTCCCTCTTTCTCTCCCTTCCTTCCTCTTTCTCTCTCTCTCTCTCCATCCCTCTTTCTTTCTCTTCCTTCCTTCCTCTCTTTTTTGCTCTCTTTCTCTCTCCCTCCCTGCCTCCCTCTATGTCTTTCTCTCTCTCTCCTTCCCTCCCTCTCTTTCTCTCTCTCTCTTGCTTTCTTTCTCTCTCTTGCTCTCTCTCTCTCTTTCTCTCTCTCTTTCTTTCTCTTGTTTCTCTCTCTCTTGCTTTCTTTCTCTCTCTCCCTTGCTTTCTTTCTCTCTTGCTTTCTCTCTCTCTTGCTTTCTTTCTCTCTGAGCTTCGCGGCACACCTGACCATGTCTCGTGGCACACTAGTGTGCCACGGCATACTGGTTGAAAAACACTGCTCTAGAGGATTGTGCTATTCATTTTTGTTTTTGAGCTTTATACTTTTTTATATTACGGTTGAATAATAAATTAATTTCAAGTCCTTTCTCTAAGCCACATTAAATATTGTTTCCATACTAGGATTTGAATGTTCATCAGTGGAAGTGAAACTAACATAATGTGTTTATGCTTATAAATATGTGCTTTTATCAGTGCTTCATAAGCACTTTATAATTCCTGAGTGTCTTTTTTCATTGTCTAAGTCTTTGACAGAATTTTTTCATTAGTAAATTCTATTAATGAAAAATCTCCAACAATATTAATTAATCCTTCTTTCAGGTTCTGCCATTCCCTTTGCTTCCTGGGTCATAAGTAAGATGAATTGACTTTAATATTTTTGTGTAACTTACAGAGGAAATTAATTGGTTATTTCCTTTTAAAAAAAAAATAGAAAAATACTACTCTTTCACATAAAAGAAAGAAAAGAAAAACACTAAGTATAATACATAAATCCCCTCCTCCTCCACAAATAAAGTGGATTATTTCTATTATAGAAGAATTCATTCCTGGAGCTTCCGTTCTGCTGAACTAGAAACAATTAAAAGAAAAGAAGCTATATGGATAAAGTTGTTAATTAAACAATAATCCTTAAAGGAGAGTGTTCCAGCAAGGTGGTTTCCAAAAGTTCTGGAGCGCTGTTTCTTTTATTCACAGCCAGTTAGTTTTAGACTACCACATCCGAAAGATGCCAACATTAGGACAATTTTAAACGTTATTTTTGTGTCACCAAATTCCAAATGAATTTAATTTTATTGTTTTTGAAACATTGTGTTAAAACAAGGGGGGGGGGATCAAATACTGTATCTCAGAAATAATCTTCTTGAACTCCTAATATTGGATTTTCTGTAAAAGTGGTCTTTCAGACAGTCAGACCCTATGCCATTAAGGGCTTTAAGGTAATAACCAGAACCTTGAATTATACCTGGAAGTCATTAAATTAATGATTGTACTCTGCAGCATAACATGGTCATATGACTATAAAGTATGCTGCCTGCACCACTGCATTCTAGACCAGTGGTAACTTCTCAATGATTTTCTAGTGGAGGTGATCAGGGCATGAGTGATTGTCTGAAAAGTCTCCAAGTGCAGGAGAGGGTGCAGCTGGCATACCAAATTACCAGTACATGGACCTTGTTGGCCATAACTGTCATTTGCTTATGGATCAAGAGCGGGAGTCTGAGAAGATCCCTCGATTACAGTTTCAAATACTATGTACAAAGTTGCCTCTAGGTGAGATGTGCTCCATATAAGTCTACTAAATAAACAAATTAAAATAAATGGATATTGGATCTTGCAAAAAATAAATGGTATACTGTACAGTGCAAATTCATTATCTCTAGACATAGTCACATTTTTTTTCAGGAACAAACCTGCATTTGTTCCTATTGATTCAGGTGACCCTGAGGACACAGATAAAGCCCCAGGTAATTTCAACAGTTCTCAGAGAGTGCTAATGCCCAGATACATGTAAACAAATACAGTCCTTCCACCCCCCCATATCCTATTAGAACTTATCTTTCTATCCCTCCACTATCTATTCTCAATTATAAGTACCTACTATCCTTCCATCCCCCCAGTATCAAAACTGATGAAGCATCTTAGGTGTCTTCTTCTTCTTCTTCTTCTTCTTCTTCTTCTTCTTCTTCTTCTTCTTCTTCTTCTTCCTCCTCCTCCTCCTCCTCCTCCTCCTCCTCCTCCTCCTCTTCTTTCCAGTTGCCTTTTGAAGAAAAAAAAAAGCACTTTTGACACAGTTATGACCTAGATGATTGAGAATCTCCATAGACACAAAATGGTAACTCCTAACTCATGGATCTAGGCCAAAATATGTTCCATATGATCGATAATATGGAAAACTGCAGAGAAATCAAGAATGGACACTCCACTCCCATTCTGGGCCTGCCACAGTTCATTGATGAGCAAGATGAATGCAGTGTCTATACCAAACCCCAACCTGAAACCTGACCGAACTGTCGGGATAATACACTTCTGCAGAGACCTCTGAAGGTGAAATCCAACCAGTTTCTCTACCACCTTTCCTAAAAAGGTGAAAGGCAGATTGTGTATTAATTGTCTAAAAACCTGCAGCAATGATCTCTTGAGGAAGTGGCATAGCACAGCCTCCTTCAATGCCAATGGGACCATTTCCTGAGTCAAAGAGGCTGCTATCACTACATGAATGCAAACACGGATTAAATTGTTGATGCCATCCAAGATGGACTTGGCTCTAATGGAGAGATTTGTCAGGCTAACAGACAATCTATATACCTGCTTGGGTGTCACAGAATCAAGCTTATTCCAGACAATCCTGTAAGACGCCTCAATTGGATCTGAGTATTGGACTTTAATTTCTCACCATATCCTTTAGGAATAATTTATTATTATCTTCAGGCATTCCTTAGAAAGATCCCCCTTTGAGGAAGGCCTGCACTTAACACTGAAAGTGAATTGTAGATAATAGTTTTCATAAATCTCTTCTCAACTTCATTGAACATTGATCACTATAGGCTAGCATCCTATACATCTTTGTCCGTGGATTCAACCTCTCAAACTATACATTTGCTGCTGTTTTTTAAAATTATGGTCCAGCCAATAGTGATTCAATTTTAAAATGTATTTCCACATATATTAAGATGAATGCCAAAACAGTTTTTATTGTATAGGTTTATGGCAATCTTTAAAAACATCTGGCATGATTGAATTTATGTGTTTCTTGAGGGAGGGGGAACTGAGCACAATTTATTTATCTTCTCATTTTCAGAACAACATTGTAAAGCAAGTGAAATGAGGGCTGTCTTCCTAAGGGTTATATTCAGTGAATTTCATGTATGTTCTGGAATTTGACCATAAATCTCCTTTATTTCAATCTCACATGCTTGGATGCCTTCTGCTGAGCTCTGCATGAGTACTTTCTGTGCTGCTGACCCTGTTTAGTTGCCTGCCAGCTCGGAAGCCAATAGAGTGTTCTTCAGAACAGAAGTCTTTAAGGTCTTTAAGGATCTAGATTCTTCAGCTGAATACGAACCTGAGTGAAGTTGGAATAGGGAAATGTAGACATTAACTAGGCATAAGTCTACCTCTAGCCCTTTTTTTGGATCAAATTGTTCACTAGAAATGATGCTTCTGCAATTTTATCAGCCAACTATAAGGTTGCAGTTCTGTTTACCATTGCCTTCCTTGAAGAGCAGTTCCAACTTCTGCCCTTTGTTATTAAAATATAACAAGGGCAGAAGTCTCACTTTAAAAGTGAGATCCACTTTCTTGTATTTATTTATTTATTGCATTTATATGCCGCTTACTCGGAAAGGGACTCTGAGCGGCTAACTAGCACATATATTATTTTTTTAAAAACATACTTGCTAACAATCAATCTTAATTCCAGGCCAGGTTTTAACAGCTTTTCAGAAAGCCAGTATGGAGGAGATAATGCGAATCTCTGGGGGCAGTTGGTTATAGTGGTTAAGGCATTGATGGCAAAACTTTTTGGCACCAAGTGCCCAAATTGAAATGTGTGAATGACGCATGCACACGCGCCAGAGCCCCAGAGACTCAAAGACCAGCAGGCCAGGGTGCATGTGCGGGTCAGCAACTTGGTCTTCTGGTTTCCGGGGTTCCAGCGTGTGTGAAGACCAGCTGGCAAGCACACATGCACACTGGCCAGCTGGTCTTTGGGTTTCCAGAGTTCTGGTATGTGCAAAGATAAACTGGCGCACTAGAAACCGGAAGAGTTTCTGATGATGGCGTGTGTGTCCACTGAGGGCTCTGTGTGCCATAGGCTTGCCATCATGGGGTTAAGGCATCAGGTTACAAACCTGAAGTCCATAGTTCTAGTCCTGCCATAAGCACAAAGTCAGTTCAGTGACCTTGGGCCAGTCACTTTCTCTCACTCCTAGGATGGAGGCAATGACAAAGCACTACTGATAAGCCTTGCCAAGAAAACTGCAAACTATTTTTATTAAGATATAAGCAGTGAAGATCTCTAGTATTTCCCCAAAATAAAAAATCTGAGATCAATGCTCAGCTCTAGCATGATGGCTAGCATGTGAGAACCACCATAGAGTGATAGAATCTATGGTTGGTGTTATTTTCTAATTATTGTTTTATTTTACAGTATAAGAATATTATTCTACAAATAATTAAAATATTTTAGCTTTCTGGATTAAACTATAAAAATCAGTTGTAATTTTCTGTGATTTAGGAACCATTAACTATGTTGCTGCTGTATTGCGTGATACTTGAAGTTGCTCATTGAAATTCTGCTTGCTTATTAGCTGAAAATTGGAAAAAAAATCAAAAAGATTGTAAGAAATTTGTTGTAATAATCCCTACTGAAATCAACAATCCAACATTGTTCGTCTCTCTCTCTCTCTCTCTCTCTCTCTCTCTCTCTCACTCACTCACACACACACACACACACACACACACACAACTTCCTTGTGTTTGTGTCTCTGTCCTGACTTCTGGCAAGAACAGAACTGAAGAAGCTTCTTGGATGAGAAATGAAGCCTTTTCCAGGAAACAAAAACAAGAAAGTCCAGTTATCTTTCGAAAAATAAAAGCCTTAATTACCATATGAAACTGTCTCTCTTGCTCGGATTAACTGGTTGAAAATTTAGGAAAATTTAGGAAAATTTGTGAATAAAATATAATTAAATTGTTTTCATTTTTACCCATCTGATTTAACCCTTCCCCCCAGAAAACAAGCAAACAAAGTTGATATGAACGTAAATTGCAAGTTTTGCTGCTGATTTGTACACTGCTGGTTTTTCTGAATGAAAATATGAATTATTTGTTATACTGTATATTAATTTAGTATAATTGAAAAGGAGTAATATATGTTGTTCAGTAATAAACAAGACAAGTGTGTAGTATTTTATACCTAAATTATACCTAAACTTACATTATTTAGATTTTACTAAGTCTGCACTACTATTACTACTAGATTTTTTCATCATTCCTATCACCCATCTCTTCTCACTTGTGACTGTATGACTGTAACTTGTTGCTTGTATCCTTAAGATTTTTATTAACATTCATTCATTCATTCATTCATTCATTCATTCATTCATTTATTCGACTTCTGGTGCCTACTCCCAATGAGCTCAGGGCGATTGTTTCCTGATTGTTTCCTGATTGTTTCCTGATTGTTTCCTGATTGTTTCCTGATTGTTTCCTGATTGTTTCCTGATTGTTTCCTGATTGTTTCCTGATTGTTTCCTGATTGTTTCCTGATTGTTTCCTGATTGCTTATTTGACCCTATGACAATCATTGAGTGTTATACCTCATGATTCTTGATGAATGTGTATTTTCCTTTGTGTACACTGAGAACATATGCACCAAAGACAAATTCATTGTTCTGTTCTGTTCTGCTCTGTTCTACTCTACTCTACTCTACTCTACTCTACTCTACTCTACTCTACTCTACTCTACTCTACTCTACTCTACTCTACTCTATTCTATTTTCTATTCTATTCTATTCTATTCCCTCTTCCATTTTCTAATTCTATTCTATTCTACTATTGTATGTGTTTATGTTTATTAGATTTGTATGCCGCCCCTCTCCGTAGACTCGGAAGATACTACTATATTATAAAAGTTATTAACATATTTCAAATTGCATTCTACGGTGTTCTAAAAATTCTGTTTCTTGAATTGTAGATTATATAAATTATTGATATTATTTGTTTTGGTACATTTATTCTGTGATAAATGAATAATGCTCATGCTGGGTAGATCTTTCTTAAAGGGAATTTTAAATCATTTTAAAAATCTATTATTGTAAAATGTGAAAAGTAGAACATTTATCTATACAAAACTTTTATGTAATCTCCTTTATTTTTTTTAAAAAGGACACAGTTATATTTTATTCAAATTAGACTTCATTATTCAAGCACATTGTATTATTTTCTCCTAAAATATCTTTGTGCACGATGGTACTTTAAGCAGCTGCTGACAACTTGTCACTATGTCTCCAAGGGTTAAGAAGAAGCTGTGTGATGCATCTTAATCTTAATTTTTTTAAAAAATAATCTAAAACTTCTGTTCAGTAGATTCATATTGTTTGAAAAGGTAAATCCCTGTTACAATAAGTTTGAGTGGATGAAGTAATTCTGAACACATAGAACAGCAATGGCAAACTTGCGAAGACACATTTTTGTCACGTGATGCATCACAACTTTTCCCCATTCACTAAACCAGAGGTAGGTGTGGCCACTGCGTGATGCATCTGACCCATGGGTCACAAGTTTGACACTCCTGACATAGAAGATGTATTGACCAATTTTGGTCAATACGTTTTTCAAATTAAGAATTAACAATAGAAACATAGGATGGAAAATGTAATTTCTTTCTTTTAATATTTCCTATTAAACTGGGAGTTCAGTGTGTAGCTTTATAAAACATAGTTGACTCCTGGCTGAACTTAAAAATGCTAAGAAAGATTGGACCATAAATATCCCAGAATTGTTAGTTTCCAAATGGGATAGTGAATGAAATTTCTCTCTGGAGAAGGAAATGGCAGCCTCTTTCTGTATTGTTCCCTGAAAAGAACAACATGGATGAAACAACTCAGGGAAGTCTTAACTTATCAGAAGAATGGTGACTACATTTTTACATAACAAGTAAAACACACCTGGTGTGGTTAGCTCTCGCCCAGCTCCTGCCCCAAGGACTGTGGATGTGGGGGAGACACCCACATGCTGCAGGCCTGTTTTGCCCCCGGTGGAATCTGTTGATGAAGGTTTCTCTGACCAAGAAGACATGAGTGACGGGGAGAAGGAGAGTGGGGCAGACAGCTCAGAAGGAGATCAATTATCTAGCTCCTCCTTGGATTCAGAACAAGAGTTAATGATACAGCCACGCATGCGGAGAGCGATGCATAGGCAACAACAACTGAGAGATTATTATCAAAGAAAATGAGGCCACCTGTGGTTGGGTCGGGCTGTGGTAATTAGTGAGGCTGCTATAAATAGCAGCCTGTGGGTTTGGCCATTGTGGAGGATTATCTGATCGTTGTGTTTCATGACTGCTTTACTGACTTTGACCTTTTGTGTGCTGATTTTCCCCCGCTTTGAAACTAAGCCAGAGCAAAGTTTGAAATTTGTACCTGTGAATTGTTGGGAAGAATGTACCAGAGAGCCCGGCAGAACAACACCTATGCTGGGATCATACATGCTAAAGACAATCATGCGCCCACTATTTCTAATCTAAGATCGTGGCATCTTGACCTGTGGGTGACTGGATTCCAAGTTGTTTAGTACTTTTTCATAAATCTAGCAAATGAAACTTGCTTGGTAGCAGGCTGGAAACTAATACAGAATATGCACTTATGTCAGTATCAGTTGTCTTCACGAAGAAACAGTGAGCCATAAGTTAACAAGTAGGTACAAAAATGGCGAGTCCAAACTATTCTAGGGCTTTTCAATAATGATGAATTTTAAAGTTCTTAGCTGCTTTAACTCGTATTTTAAAGAGAAGGCAAAATGCTTCCTAAACTTGCCCTATCCCTGCTTATTTCATCATTCAAAATTCTGAGTTTGATTTTTTTTTTTTTAAAAAAAAGCCCAATTCTGCTTAAAACTGATCTGTGTGACTTCAGTCATTTATTTGAATGTTTCTTATGAAAGTCCTTGGCACACCATCTGCATTGATTTCATTTCATATTTTTAATGTGGGTGTTTAGACCTTTGTATATTCCTTGACAGGGAGAAGTCATAATAGTGTTTCTGAATCCAGACACCAGGTGACATATATGGATGGATTTTCATCCCCTGTCCGTTCAATCCTTTCAACCAACCTTGGGCACTGTCCTGTTCTTAACTGAAATGTATTGTAAAGAGAGCATAAAGTAGACCATATTTTTATGATATGCAAATAATGCTGAGCACGTAAAGGCCTGTTAAGTGTTACAGTGCAGTATTAACATATGAGGTCCCATTTTCACTTTTTCTTCTCCAGAGCAGATTATTATTTTATTAAAATGAAGATACCAAATCCTTGAAGTAAAATATATTATGTAAGGTATAATTATCTCATTTAAGCAACTGAGGTTATTAGCCTACATATGAAGCCTTTAAGATAACTTCCATTTGCACTTAAATTCTAACTGCGGTTTTGACACATTATCTAGGGAGAATGCCACACTTCCTGCTGTGCTAAACTTACTGAAACAAATAGAAAAAAACAGCATTGCTGTGCACTATCCCTGCTTTACTATTTTGTAATTGGACAGCACAACAGGAATGACACTTCTTTGTAACATTGAGTTACTGTGATGATCTTGTGATTTCATGCTCTTAGCATAAGGCTGGTTGGAATTGTCTTATATCAAGGATAAAAAGAGGATTGGGGGGGGGAAGGAAAATAGGCAATTAAAAGAATCTTCTTGGCAGTAAAGCTTGAATATATTTGGTAGGAAAATTCAAAATATATCAAAGCACTATTGACTGAAAATGGTATATTTTCAAGCAAACAACAAATCTAAATAGCTTGCTTCTGTTACATTGGTATCTAGACTTCCTAATATGCTCTCATTGTAAGGATAAAGAATATGATGAGATCATAACTTGGAAAAATCAGCAGGCATCTCTGAGCCAGGACTATAACTCTGCAAAGCTCAAAAATGGAGTTCTAGCTGAAGGCCATAATCTGACTTTATTGATTAATTTCATTTATATATAGTTCTTCATTCAGTGAGCTCCAAGTGATATATACGTGGTTCTTCACTTTCTCATTTTGTCCTCACAAATAACCCTGTGAGGAAAGTTAGGCCAAAGGACTTAAAGTAGCTCAAAGTTCATTGCTAAGTAAACCTTTGAATTTGGATTGCTTTTGGAATCGTTAAATTCTTAACATTATATTTGCCTTTTAGTTTTGTTGTACTGCGTCAGGAAACGTTAATTTATTTTTATTTATTTTATTATTTATTTTATTTTATTCGATTTGTATGCTGCCCCTCTCCGGAGACTCGGGGTAGCTAACAGCAATAAAAAGACAGCATATAATAATAATCGAATACTAAAAACAATTAAAAACCCATTATTATAAAAACCAAACATACATACAGACATACCATGCATAAAATTGTAAAGGCCTAGGGGGAAAGAGTATCTCAATTCCCCCATGCCTGGCGGCAGAGGTGGGTTTTAAGTAGCAAGGAGGGTGGGGGCAATTCTAATCTCTGGGGGGAGTTGGTTCCAGAGGGCCGGGGCCGCCACAGAGAAGGCTCTTCCCCTGGGTCCCGCCAAGCGGCATTGTTTAGTTGACGGGACCCGGAGAAGACCCACTCTGTGGGACCTAACTGGTCGCTGGGATTCGTGCAGCAGAAGGCGGTCCCTGAGATAATCTGGTCTGGTGCCATGAAGGGCTTTATAGGTCATAACTAACACTTTGAATTGTTAGGGATCCAGGGGTGAAAGTGGTGATATTTGATAATATTCTGCTAAAGAGTTACATAGGGACTACAGATTCTGCTACAGTTAGATAGGGACTACAGCCAAGAAATTAAAAGATGCTTGCTCCTGGAGAGAAAAGCTGTGGCAAATCTAAACAGCATACTAAAAAGCAAAGACATCATCCTGTCAACAAAAAGTGCATATAGCCAAGGCTATGGTTTTCCCAATTACAATATATAGCTTGTGAAAGTTGGACCATAAGAAAGGCTGAGTGCCAAAGAATTGAGGCCTTTGAACTATGATGCTGGAGATCCTGCAAATCCCTTGGACTGCAAGGAGATCAAACCGGTCAATCCTAGAGGAGATCAACCCTGATTGTTCTTTAAAAGGCCAGATCCTGAAGATGAAACTCTAATACTTTGGCCACCTAATGAGAAGGAAGGACTCACTGGAGAAGAGCCTAATGCTGGGAAAGATTGAGGGCAAAAGAAGAAGGGGGTGGCAGAGAATGAAGTGTCTGGATGAAGGCACTGAAACAGTCGATGTGAGCTTCAATGGACTCTGAAGGATGGTAGAGGGCAGGAAGGCCAGGAAGAACATTGTCCAGGAGGTCGTGATGGGTCAGATATGACTTTGCAACTAACAACAACAAGAAAGAGCTAGATATTTACTATTATTTATCAGGATACATGGACTGACTGAATGAGAAATAAATTGGCCCATCTCATTTAGTTTTCTGATCTCATATCTTCTAGAAATTTATTTATTTATTTATTTATTAGAGTTGGAAGGGACCTTACAGGTCTTCTAGTCCAACCCTCCTCTCAAGCAGGAGTTCCTATATTATTTGAGACAAATGGCAGTCCAATCTCCCCTTGAAGGTCACAAGTATTGGGGCTCTCTCAACCTCCGCTGGCAAGCTGTTCCACTGCTTGATCGTTCTGACCGTCAGAAAGTTTCTCCTCACTTCCAAGCTGAATTTCTCCTTGGTCAGCTTCCATCCATTATTCTTCGTTTGGCTTTCTGGTGCCTTGGAAAACAGCCTGACCTCCTCCTCTCTGTGTCATCCCATCAAGTATTGGAACACTGCCATCATGTCACCCCTACTCCTTCTCTTCACCAGATTGGGCAAGCTCAGTTCCTGCAACCACTCTTCATATGTTTTATTTTCCAGACCATTTATCATCCTAGTTGCTCTCTTCTGCACTTTTTTTAGAGTTTCAGTGTCTTTTTTGTAGTGTGGTGACCAAAACTGGATGCAGTACTCTAGATGTGGCTTTTTAGTGTGGTACTAGTACCTCTCTGGTCCTTGATTGTATTCCTCTATTTATGCATCTCAGGACTGAGTTGGCCTTTTTGGCTGCTGCTGTACACTGCAGGCTCATATTTAGTTGGCTGTCTACCAAGACTCCGAGATCCCTCTTACAATCACTGCTATTGAGTGGTTTCACCCAGTTTTTATGGGTATTTTTTATTTTTCTTACCTAGGTGTAGGGTTTTACTTTTCTCTGTGTTGAATTTCATTTTATTGGTTTGGTTCCAGTGTTCTGTCAAGGTACCTCTGAATTCTGAGTCTGTTCTCTGGGGTTTTTGCTACTCCTGCCAGCTTGGTATCTTCTACAAACCTGGTTTGTTCTCCTGCTATTCCCTCATCTAGGTCATTTTTATGAAGATAAATGGGCCTAGGACGGAACCTTGTGGTACCCACTGCTTACTTCTCTTCATGTGGACTTAGAGACATTGAGGATTACTTGCTGGGTATGGTTGGTTAGGCAGTTATTAATCCATCTGGTTGTGCAGCTGTCTATTCTGCTTTTTTCTAGCTTATGAAGAAGTAAGTTGTGATTTACTTTGTCAAATGCTTTGCTAAAATCCAGGTATATTATGTCCACTGCATTTCGCTAGTCTACTAATTTGGTCACAGTGCTGAATAATCAAATGAGATTCGTTTGGCATGACTTGTTCTTAACAAATCCATGTTGGCTGTTGGTTATTACTTGGTTTGTTTCTAGATGATGGGATATCTGCTTGTTAATTATTTTTTCCAGTATTTTCCCAGGTATTGATGTTAGGCTGATTGGTCTGTAGTTTCCTGCATCTGTTTATTATGATAAACAGATATTATGATAAACAAATATTATGGAAGTTGTAATGACTCATAATAAGAGGAACAGGAGAAGACAATTGTTTTGCCTTGCATTGACTTGAAGCATGTATGTCCATACTTCAAATCAATGCCAGGAAAGCCTTTGACTTTCCTGGGCCTCGCTGAGCGAAGAGGAATTTTCTTGGGCTACGTATATAATATGTAATATAGTTAATGTACATAAATAAGAAGCTTTTTATTTTTATACACTCTTATGGGGCCACATTAATAGCTCTCCAGGGCCACATATGCCCTGCGGCACACGGATTAGGCATGTCTGTTTTTAGAGGATGCTTCCCATTAGTTCCATGTCTATAAACTTAACTAGAATATCTTAAATAGGGAAAAGCACCTTTTATGAGGCAGTGCATGCATCAAGAAAGGCATATTTAGTGTTTCCATTGCATCTCCAATTAGTTCTCCAGCAGAGCTATTTTTCAGGATGGTCTGCCCAACTGAACGAAGCCATTAGAGGCCCAGCTATGACAGGTTAGTTAGGTAAGAGAATCATATGAATTTATGGTCACTTGAATGCTGCTGTTTCTTCTGAAACAGATGAGATATCTTATCCAGTCTTATGGGGTCAATTTCAGTGATTAAAGGCTGACAAGGTACTTGTAGGCTTATTTATTTTTTAGATGAATAATTATCTCTAGGATATGGCATTCCCTCTTCCATTTAATGGGCTCAGTTGAGCTGAGACAGTGATTAGTGAGTTTCTACTGCTATGGGTGGATTTAAACATTGGTCTCCCTAGTCTTAGTCTAATACCTTACCCTGTTCCTCACCCAGATGTTCATTCCCTTGTTACTTGTTTATATTCAGTGTAAGCCATTGAGGGCTCATTCATAAGAAATTGGAAAGAAGTATTGGGATTCCAATGTCGGTTGGCATTGCATTTGTTTTAAGATATTCATTGAAAGACAGAAAAAAGATTAGAGACTAGGTCATTCATATTTGTGGGGGATTGAAAGATAGTCCATTCAACAGGGGCCTTAACTAGAGAGCTAATTAATTGGCAATAGGGTTACTGCCCAAATATAGGATATTTTGAAAACAGTGAGCTGTGTCATAAAAATCTAAGTACAATACAATCCTCATAATTCTTTCCTGGTTTTTAAAGAGAAACATGGTAGAGAAGAAATGCTTCAGAGATAATAATAATCCTTACAATTCATCCATTACCCTTATGTTTCAGAACCACCAGCTTGTATTGGTTGAAGTATCTGGGCTCATCTAGGAGAAATAAACTATAATTGTAAATAGTGAAAAGAGTGCTTGTAAGTGATGAGAAAATGGGGAAAAATGCAGAAGTGTCCATAACTGCCATTAAACAGTTGAATGGGATCTCTCCAGTTTTCCTTGAGAATTAAAGTCTCTATTAGCATGCTACATTTTTCTTCTCCAATGAAAAAAATTTTTTTTGGGGGGGTGGCTAGCATACACAAACAAAATTACGTTAAAGCTCTCTCAAAAAGGTTTATGTTTGATTTTGAGGGGGGAAATAAATTATTTGAACTTTGCTGAGGTCTTAGGGCAATGCTTTCTGGTAACAATCACAAAAGACAGATCAGTCAGAGATAAAGATCAGAACCACCAAATGACAAAACCTGTCCATTCCTGGATATAGTGGATCAGAGTGTTATGTTCAACACTTTGGATTGCTTTGATGACTAGTGCTGCAACTGACATTGAGATGTTGCTTTTGCTCACCAGCAAAATCCCCAGCAAAGCCGCTGAATCTTTATGATAACAAATGCAGCAATTGCTTCTCTTGCTTCCTAACACATTGGCACAGGGAAAGCATATAGTGTAATCCGAGTTTCTAATGCTGCCCAGATGTAGCTTTAGCAGTCTGAATAGTAAAAGATCAAAGAAAAGCAGGCTCGGTATTAAAAAGGAATAAAATGCCTTCACTAACATGATACGACTAGTAGTGCTTTTATATCCCGAAGCTTGAATTTTCTAATAGAGTATAAAACAAAGCAAAATAGTGTGGTAAGCCTTGGATGGATTGGCTGGGAGAAGGTATATATTCTCCATAGTATGAACTCTGAAGCTATTAGAATTGAATAGTCCAGAAAATGACCTTGACAGTAGTGGCTGGGTTGTAGTTTCTCTCACTATGCTACCAAATTCCAGTGGCGCAATTGCTGAGAACTCTTTAACATAATACTATATAACCTAATTACCATACAAGTATAACAGAAGTTCCAAAACAGGCTTGATGGAGTTTAGTTCTTCCCCAAACGGGATTAAAAAAATTCCACCAGTATGATAGAATACAGCATGGCTTGTTTTGATTTTAAAAAGAGCAGTCCCAATCAAGGGCAGATTCCAAATTCCGCTGGTACCGTTGTGTTGCGCGTGCAGCTTTGCTCTGCCCTTGCACAGGAAACAAGAGACGCGCTTGTGGAAGTTTGCGGTGAAATCTCGCACACGTGCGTGTCCCCTCATGAAATTTTGCTTACTGCGCATGTGCAGAAGCAAAATCTTGCTGGGATACAAGTGCGCATGCAGCTCAATTTAAGTTACCGGTGCGCCGTCCTTATCTATACCAGTAGCAATCCGATACTGGTCCCAATCAACAAAATATTGCTCAATGTGATTGTTTAATTTACGTGGCAGGTGAAATCTGCTGTTTAGGAAACTACCTTGCTCATGCAGGCATGCAGATACAGTATATACTGCTCAAAAAAATAAAGGGAACACTTAAAGGACAGAATATAACTCCAAGTAAATCAAACTTCTGTGAAATCAAACTGTCCAGTTAGGAAGCAACACTGACAATCAATTTCATTTTGTTGTCAGCATATTCCACTTTGTACAGAACAATGTATTCAATGAGAATATTTCATTCATTCAGATCTCGGATGTGTTATTTGAGTGTTCCCTTTATTTTTTTGAGCAGTGTATATGTAGAAAACATACCTTGTTTCCTGAATGTTTCAGTCTTGTTTTTCTCCTGACAAATTATGTCTGAATGTTTAGGGAGATTTGTTAAAAGAATATAGGAGACCTTTCAATCAAACATTTCCCATTAAAAAGCTGTAGCTTATGCTGTTGCAGCTGAGGTAGATTGCTTTTGAATTATTCTTACAATAGGTATATGTTGTACATACTCCTGGTCAGTTGGAGGATGATGAAGAAATTGAGGACTCTGAGACAGATAGTGTTTATGAATTAGTGGTGGGCCTGGGGTTACAGGTAGTAGAACAGGTGAGAGGCCAGCCACGGGATATGGCTATGAGTCCAGAATCTAGCGAGGAAGAATCAGACGTTTGCTGGGTCAATCCTAAATTCAGAAGGGTCCAAAAATGTAAGGAACAGGTGTTTGGAAGAAGATATTAAGGGGAGGAGTGGGTTAAATACTGGAGTGATGTATTTGGTACGTCAGGGGGTCAGTGGGGAAGAAGGGTGGAATTTCAATGTTGTAGGGCTAAAATGAAAGGTATTTCCGTTCAGCTCCCAAGCAAGCAAATGCATGCTGTGTTATTTTACAGTAATTTCTGCTGTTTTTGAATCATGCTGTGAGTATGTATATCTTGTTAGACGGAGAAGACTGGGAGGAATGTATGAGGAATGCAATTAAGAAAGATAACGGGAGGAAGAGGAATGTGCTAGTATGAACTGTATTTTGAATACGGAAGGGAAGAGAAATAAAGATGGAGTTTCTTTGTTTATGAAATACTACATTTAGTAAGAGTTATTTGCAATAGCTAAAGTTCTACCAGAAACCAGAACAGTATATAAGATAAGCCAGTGTTTTGTGTTGCAGGTAAGATAAAATCAGATTTTTTTGGGGTGGGGGTGGGGAAGGAGACTTTGCTAAATCATACTCACAACACTCTTTCTTTTGTTGCCAAGTTATAACTATAAGTAGGTTTTCATTCATTTGGTTGGCCTTCATCACATGAATATGTGCTATACAGTGGAACCCCGACATAAGAGCTGCTCTACTTAAGAGCAACTCGAGATAAGAGCTGGGAGGGGAGAGATATTTTTGTTCTACTTACAAGCCCAAATTCGAGATACAAGCGCCAAGGAGCTGTCTCCTGAAGCCAAACGCTAACTTCCGCGTTCGGCTTCAGGAGACAGCTGCGAAGCGGCGCGCGTGTTTTAAAAGGTTGCAGCCGGCCTGGGGGGCTCGGGGGGTGCTTGCAGCTTTCTTTCTTGCTCTTTTTCTTTCTCTCTTTTCCCTTCCCTTCCTCTATTTCTTCTTTTCTTTCTCCTTCCACCTTCTTCCCTCCCTCCCTCCCTTCACTCATTCCTCTCTTACTCTCCCCTTTCATAAGTTTCCTTGCTTCCTTCCTCTGTTCCTGTCCCTTCCCCCTTTCTTACTTTCTTTCTTTCTTTCTTTCTTTCTTTCTTGCTCTTTTTCTTTCTCTCTTTTACCTTCCCTTCCTCTATTTCTTCTTTTCTTTCTCCTTCCCACCTTCTTCCCTCCCTCCCTCCCTTCACTCATTCCTCTCTTACTCTCCCCTTTCATAAGTTTCCTTGCTTCCTTCCTCTGTTCCTGTCCCTTCCCTCTTTCCTTCCTTCCTTCCCACCCTCCGTCCATTCATTCACCCATTCCTCTCTTGATCGCTTAAAGCCGGTCCCTGGTGCAAAAAAGGTTGGGGACCTCTGTCCTACAGGATTGGGTGGCAGAGAAGTTGAACATATGTAAATTTAAAAGTTTAAGAAAGTTTACAAGTTAAGTGAAAGAAACTTCATTATTCATTTATATGTACATGTACATTTCTTCATTAAAAACATGTCTTTCTGCATAA